>NC_141154.1:118123606-118408606 GCF_053477565.2 Lygodium microphyllum
GCAAAAGGGTAGCCATACAAACTGTTGATTCTAGTGAATGAGGTAGAACCTAGCATTGTTACCACATTTACCTCAACCAACATGACAATGCCACTAGGTTTATTACTATGGAGTAGTCCCACCAACCTTTGGAAGGCGTTGAAACTTTGGATAGATCAAAAGGACAAAACCAGATGAACCACCACTATACATAGTAAAAAGGAACTACACATGCATCAAAATATTCACCCCTTCTCTAAGAGCACTTAGAATAAAATATTTTAGGATGGAGCTCATAAGAATCATGCTATCTTTCTTATGGAGGCTTTGGGTGACTATTTGAGAAGAGGTGTCATAAACATAGGTGAATGAGTCTGTGTGGTTAGCTGATTAGTGTTAGAGGCATGGGAAAAGCGATCCTTTAAGAGTGTGTACTTCAACCTTAGACAACACTCAAAAGCTACAAGGTTAGATTGCTAAAACTATTGAAGGATCTTTGGGTTCTATGAGTTAGACCTTCCTTGGATGAAAAATAGTCGACTCATTGAGGAGTATGGTAATAAACTAATCTTCTTGTGTAATGGTGTGAGCTAGTAAGGATATAATTTGAAAGTTGGAAAACCATGCATATAGACCTAAACACCATATCCATTGTGCTTTGGGGAGATATAAATTGTGCAACTAGTGCCAACTTCTTGAACAAATATATTCCTTCTCCAAATAATAAGCAAGACTAGATACACATCCTCGCCATCCTAAACTTGCCATTTACAAAAGAAGAAGAATAAAAAAGGGCATGCAAGCTAATCACTCAAACAAGTAAATATGAACTCACAACACATATGCTTGAGCCTATCTTAATTAATTTCATGATACATGTCCTATTATGAATGCAAAACCACCTTGACCTAGTATCATGGGGTTTGACATTCCTTCCAACCACCAGGAGCTAAGGATCCTCCCTCAATGGAAGTGGTGTCTTAATAAGAAAAAACTTGAAACCAAATATTTTTTTGAGGAGGAAAGTGATGATAAATAGGATAATGAATGTTGAGATTATGGCTCCAATGGAAAGACCATAAAGAAAATCGTAGTAGATTCGAAGCTTGAAAATGTGGAAATAAGAGTGAGGCCAAAACTAGAATGGTTAGAATATTCAGAGGTCCTTAATCATGAAAAAATAGATTTTTAGTCCTCAAACCTCAATTCTATTCTAAAAGTTCTTATTGAAAAAGAAACCAAAGACAATGGACAAAGACTTCCTATAGTATTCACATATAATGAGCTCAGAGTCAGATGGTAGCACAAATATTGATTTGGAGACTCCACAACTAACCCAATCAAAACAATCTAAGAAAAGTATACATATGCCTTTAAGGTGGAGGAGGCCAAAAGAAACTTGGACGAATAAAATTTTTGATAATGACAACTAAAAGAAATCACAAGATCTTCCAAAAAGATTCACTCAATTTGAGAAGGGGGACCAAGTTGTCATATTGCTTGGAGCCAAATGAGAAGGAAAAACTAGCAAACCACTCAAGGGATCCACAAAGATCAAGGGTGTGAACCTTGCCAAAGAGAGAGAGTCTTACAAACAATTATACATTGTTCACAACCTTTGGAAAAATGATGATAGAAAGCTTATTGGACTCCTTAAGATATTCCAAGCTATGTTGGCATGGAGATATTCTAATCTTAGGGAAGTACTACCACACATACTCACCCACATCATACCAATGGCCCCTAATGTCAAACCTAATAAACATAGACCCTACCTAATGAACCCTATATACATGCATCTTGTATGAGAAGAGTTGGAAAAGCTTCTAAAGATATGGTTCATCTACAAAAAAGAGCATGCAAGCTGGGCATCACCCATTGTGGTTGTGTGAGTAAATGTAAAGTACAAAAAAGTGAATGCATCTACGAAGAGAGACTATTGTCCATTGCCATACACTAAACATATGATCATGCACATGGTACATGTGAGTCATACAACTTCTTGGATAGCTTCTCAGGATGATACAACCAAGTGTACGTTCATCATGATGATGGAAACAATATCATCTTTATTATTGAATGGAGAATATTCACATATATTGTCATAGCCTATAGGTCAGAAAACATAGTTGCAACTTTCCAACATTTTGATGTGCACAATCTTATGCTTTGTACATATCTCAAGGTACTTAAAGATAACCTCCATGTTAACTCTTTGTACTTGCATGGGGCAAACTAATGAAGAAGCTTTAAGCAATCTTTTAGTGAAGTATGCAATATCAACTTTCATGAAATCCACTCAATTGTTTGTTATCGGTTAAACATGGCATCATTCTAGACGTTGTAGCATACAAGAATGAAATTGCTAGCTGATACATCAAAAGTTCGAGTTATCATGGAGTGAGCCTTTGAGCTTACTTGTGCAATCATTGCTAGACCATTATATAAGTTCTTGATAAATTGAAACCCAAGAATTTAAATAAGAATATGGGGCATTGAGAAGGATCTAATTAATGCACCTATCTTATGAGCCCCTAGCTAAAAGATCATGTTCCATGTGCACATTAATACCTTCAAATTTACAATTGGAAATTTTCTCTGCTAGCCTAGGAGAACATAATATAAACTCTTATATGAGCTTCCAAAAGCTAACAATTCACAAAAATAGAGATGAATTATTTGACCACAAAAAAAAAGGGACTTGGCATCATGTATGTAGTCAAGAAGTTTCAACACTATCTCATGGCCACTCAAATCACATTCTTTGTAGACCATCAAACCTTGATGTATTTAGTAAACAAATCGCACATTATAGTCCACATTGCAAGTTGGCTACTATTAGCAAAATTTAGGTAGATGCCCTTTGTATGTGCAACTTAATAAACATTTGAAATGTTCAAGATCCAAAGCCTGTAACCTCTACATTTGTAAATGGTAGACACAATGAGTATGTAATATGCCCAAAAATTACTTTCAACCAACCTATAGGACAAGAACAATGGCCAAAATGACCTTAGATGGAAAAAATCACTATGGGGAAGCCCTAAAGGGCTTATCTATAGTCTATTCATTTCTCTTTGTACTCACCAAGTTTCATTGCAATTGGAGACTACAAACCTTGCTATGCTCAAGAGCCTCCTATGGCTATATTCCAAGGCAAATAGAATAAGATGGAAGAGCTTCTTACCTATTGCTTTCTTGCTTAGTTTCACAGTCTATCACCTTCACCTCAGCCTTATATTGAGCTTGGGATATCCATAAGATTGCTCTAATAATATGTAAACAATCAATAGTCTATCACCTTCACCTCAGCCTTATATTGAGCTTTGGATATCCATAGGATTGGTCTAAAACTATGTAAATAGGCAATAGAAGAGATTATTTCATTATCTTCCATATAAAAAGTACTTCGTTTACAACTTGAGGAGTTTGCCATGGGTATCTTACATAATCATGTAGGTGTAGAGGAGGGGTGGTATTTATCAAAGACTGCATAAGCATATACATTAAGAATAGGCCCATATTAATTTTCTCATCCAATCTTAAAAGTAAGGGAGGGGGTGGGGGGACTGGAGCGTGGTTTTGGGAGGGATACTACCTTTTTGGTATTTAAGATAATGTGTTATCATTAAATTATCACTTTTGGAGTGACATGAAATGTATCGCCTTTAAAGTGTAACATGTATTCCTTGTGTTAGAAATGTTCTTGTCTTTTAAGCTTAGTCAAATATGAGAAACTAAACAAAATATGAAATCTTATATCTAAAAGAGGAGGTACATAATGAATTTTTTTTATACATCATATGAAGGGTATTTTCTAGGATTCTTCGCTCATTGATGACATGTCTCCTTTACAAAGAATGAACTCTTAGGGCTTACAAAGAATGAAGTCTTAGGGTTTAAAATATAACAAAAGGCTAAAGTTAAAGTACTAAAACATATGTATATGCAATTATTAAGCACGAACGTGCTAAGAATAGATGATGTGGCACAATGAATGTGCCATAACCAAGAGTAAGCTACATGGATATAGTCCAACTATAGAATCACTAATATATCATCCATGTCAGTCACCTAACATGACACTGAGTAAAGTCCTACCACATCACAAAGCCATGTAGTGGATGCCAGCTCATGTGGAGCTTGACATCTTAATACTAGTCACGAAAGAAAATGATTATTGGGCTAAAGGGGCCAATGTGGCCAAATTTCTATATCATTCACTAATACTAACTATATATGTACACCCTTGTTCTTTATTCGAGTGATAAGACAATAAGGTGCTACTCATAAGAGAGCTGTTGGAGACACCGCAAACAAAGCATCTTCTGTGTGTGTGTGTGTGTGTGTGTGTGTGTGTGTGTGTGTGTGTGTGTGTGTGTGTGTGTGTGTGTGTGTGTGTGTGTGTGTGTGTGTGTGTGTGTGTGTGTGTGTGTGTGTGTGTGTGTGTGTGTTAAACCCTGATGCAAAGAAAGTGAAAATAAAGCAAATGAAAATAAAAAAGACACAAGAAAAAGTGAAAAAAGGCATCCCAATAGAAAAACAAGAGAAAAAGGGCCAAAAGTGCAAGCAGCAAATTTGAAGCCCAAGGAAAGTGCAAAAGGGAAAATGCACATCTTAAATAGAAGAGCACACCCTAAATCCTTGTAAAAAAGTGCTAGGCATGGGTGAAGGAACAATGTAAATGGGAAGGGAGTAGGAAAAGAGGACCTAGGCTAAAATGACTAGTCATGTAAAAAAGGGATGGGTGCCCAAAGGGGATTAGGGTAACTTGTATAAAAGGTAAAAAGTGAATGAAGAAGCTTATTCTTGTATGTGGCCAAAACTAGCTCTTCTCTTCTTCTCCTTGTTCTTGCTTGCTTGAGCTTGTGCTTAAGAGAGGGAGCTTGTGCTTGAGCACCCTCGAGCCCCACAGGTATACTCTGAGTGCTAAGTTATGCTTGTTGATCCTAGTCAAGACCTTGTTTGCAATGTTAGAATAGATGCAAGGAGCAGTTAAGGCATTTTTCATTGTTTAGAGCAACTGTCCAGCCTCAAACGGTCGAGCACCATAGTTGAGCACCAAACCAGTCAGAGTCAGATATGACTCGAATGGGTACTTGACTCAAACATCCAAGTCTGCAACTCGAACACTGCAACACTCAGACATTGCCACTTTGATGAGTTTAAAAAATGATAAATTTGGCACATCCAACCCACCCATGGCAAGGAGAGCCTAAGCCCAAGCTAGAGGACATCCTAGTAGACCTCCAAAAGCATAAAATAGCTCATAGATCCAACATACTCAAGAATTATGACCTAACGATCTAGGAATGACTATGGTCACTGACCAATAGTCGCTTATCCCTCTAGAGACCCAAACTAACTGACCAAACCTACTACACCTTAGACCACACATCTAGAACACCGTAGAGACCAAAACAGACCATTGAGAGTGGCTGTCACCCATACAAAGAAGTTGTAGTCAGTGGGAATCAATTGGAAAGGGTGTGATCTACATTATATTGTTTCCGTTGAATTTGTGCCACTGCATCAATTAAGCATTTGATGTGCACCACCAAAAAAGCTAAAACCCTAATTTTTCACAGTGCACTTTGAGGAGCACACCACTAGCATATGAGTGCACATAACATTGAGGATTGTTTTGAACAACAAGGAATGCACACAAGATAAGATAAGTTGAAAAAACCCACTAGTAGGAGGAGACCCCAAACATCTGTTGAATGTTGAAATGAGTTGTTTTTTGATTGATTTTTGTTGTTTTTGAGGGTTGAATGGTTGATTTTTTATGGATTTTAATGATGATTGGGTTGTTTTGGAAGTGTTTGATAGTGTTTTGGATGAGGTTGATTATGTTTTGGAAGCTCATGATGTTTTTTAGTGGAGATATGAGGCTTTGTGATGTTCTAATTGGTTTTAATAGCTTCTGTTTTGTTCTGTTTTTCTTCTATATGAAGCATGGAATAATGGTTGATGAAGTTTGAGGTTTTTTGAAAGCTCGTTGAATGGTTTTTGATAGTTTGGAATGGTTTTACTATGAGTTATGTGGTTCTAATGCTTTCTGTTGACCTTCTGTAACCCTCTGTTGAGCTTCTGTAGAGCCTATGTTCCTGTTTTGTTCTATTCTGTGTGCCTCTGTAGGTGTTCTGTGGAATGTATGTGAGACTTTGGAAAATTTTTATAGCCTTGGAAAGAGTTGAATGAAATTTCAAAAGAGCTCAACGAAGTGGAAGAAGTAGATTCTAAAGACTCAAGAGAAGACTGGAGTGAAGTGACAGTGATGAGCTATGAAGAGTCGCCGTAGTGGCTCTAGCGACCTTTCATATCAGACACACCTCTTGGGCGGGGTATTCACGACCAAAGAGGGGTTATTACGAGTGATTACTGAGTATTGTAGTGAGGATATTTATGTACTATTGATTGATTGATTGATTGATTGATTGAGAGAGAGAGAGAGAGAGAGAGAGAGAGAGAGAGAGAGAGAGAGAGCCAACAATTCTATGCCAAACAATGTATCTATCTATGAGAGATTGTGAGAGAAAGCTACGGAATCCTTGAAGATGAATCATATGTGATATATTTCCATTCAAAGGGGGGTATTCTTTTGTGTCTTCCATTTCTATCCAAGAATTCTATGAAGAATATGAAGAGAATGATGGATTTTGTTAAAGTTAAAGCCGTGGGAGAATTGTTTATATGAAGTTACGTGAAGATTTCTTATTCTTGGTGTTGTTTTCCTTGTTGTGGAGATATAAAAGATGAAAGATATGGCTTTTGATGATACAAGATATATTTTCTTGTAGTATAAACCCTATTTTCTTGGTGTTCCTTTTGGGGCTCCATGTTTTTGGTGCGCAACCGGGGAAAACTACCATGAACAAGCATCAGAAGAGGCTGAAAATGAAGGAAATGGCATTGCCAAGAAGAAAAGAATTCAATGGAAGCTTGCAAAGTTCCTTCAACCATTGAAGAATTGGAGATTCTCATTGCCAAAGAAACTTTCCACAAGAATTTCATTCCACAATGGCGTAAACATATCACCATCTTGATGCATGCTCTATGTGGTGGACTATTTCCTCTCCCTGTTGAAGCAACAGATACGTACATCTTGGTAGCAAATTGTTTGGGAACAAACTGAAGTGCGAAAACAGAGAGAATGATCATCCATATGGAAGATTTGGCATTCATTGAGAAGTTTCTAGACATCATCACAAGTGGGCGATCGTGAAAAAGCTTTAGGAGTCATGGTCAGTGGAAGTTCATGAAAACAAGATAAAAGAGTTGGAATTTGTTCGTGGATGTTCAACAGCAGGACACGTGGGACACATGGTGCACTGAGAATATCCTATTTTTCCAATTAGCAACCCACTAGAAGTTGGTGGATAGAGTATTCTTCACAACATACACTATTGAAACCATTAGAAGTTGGCATTAGTATGATGATGGCACCACAATGATACTCAAAATAATGATTTTTAATACCTTAAAAATGGAATATCTTCCCCTTTGCAGTGGATTGAAAGCCGAATTCAGAGATGTTGAAAAGCAGGAAGTAGAAGCGATGTTGGCCAAAGAGTCCTCCAGAGACTGAAAACCTCCCCTGATTCTGTTCTGTTAAGTACAAACCAACTAGGTGGAGCTAACTCCTTGATGAATGACACAATCAAGAGGCAAGCACTAGAACAAGTCCAGATGTACGTGAGAAGAGAGAAGGTGAAAATCAAGGCCGAGAATGAGCTTACAATTTATGTTGCTCTTCCGTTTTGTCGTTTTTGCAGATGTTCGCGTGTTGGTTCGTATTTTGGATTTTCTATGTGCTAGAAGCGCTTGTTCACACACGCGAGGACACATGTCTCGTTTCACCCATGCCATGGAGATGTTGTTTGCGCACAGATATTGTCGAGTACCTTGTTGTCTCTTGACATTGATTATTTTAATCCCATAAATTGGAAAACCCGTAAAATTCATTAAAATTTTGGCAAAACTTGCAAAAATCAATAAAAAGTCATTAAAATGTTTTAAAAATAAAATAAAAATAAAAAATCTAAAAAAAATATTGAAATTTAAATACAATTTTCTTTACGTTTTTTACCATTCCAAACATATAGGAAATTTAAAATTTTAAAAAATGAGAAAATTTCTAGAAAAATAGCTTTAAAATCCTAAAAATGTTTTGAAAATTTCATATAATTTCCAGCAATTGATAATGCCATTAAAAAACTAGAAAAACATAAACAAAATTCATAAAATCCTAAAAAATACTAAAAATTAGTGAAAATCCAAAGAAATTTCCATAAATTGTAGAAAATTTCCTCTTTCATCATGGATAGTTGACATGAAATGAAACCTTCCAAACACATTGAAAGATTATTATTTCAATAAGAACTTAACTCCTAAATGAGTCCATTTTTCACAAAAATCTTTTAACAATCCAAAAAGCAGTTGCAAAATTTCCAAAAATTATGAAAAATCAAGTGGATCTTTCTATTTAATTTTAACCACGCTTTTGCTGATTCAAACGAACGAAAAACTTTCAACTTCCACACAAATGTGCCTACATTAACCACATTCATACCTAAACGGAAGCTCAATTCCCACTCACGACCCATGTAGCAAGCTACACCAAGTAGGAAGTGAAGATACCCTGTCTCCACATCGGATCAAGAACCGGGTCGGATGGATAAAAAACCACTAATTCATAGAGAGCCATTGAACCGGCCCAATCAGAAACTAAAGCAGTGTGCATTAAATGCATAGAAATTAGACGATCGGGATCATTTAGTACAACAGTGTGAACACGATACCAAGGCAAACCCATGGAAAACCCCTTTTTGTTTGGAGGTAAATGAACGTCGTGCAACTTTCTTGCATTGTAGGCTTGCGCTTCAACTTCGACCCAAGGGGATTTGACCGAGAAGAAATTTCATTTCATGTATATATATATACATATATATATATATATATATATATATATATATATATATATATACATACATACATACATACATACATACATACATACATACATACATACACACACACACATACATACATACATACATACATACATACATACATACATACATACATACATATATATATATATATATATATATATATATATATATATATATATATATATATAAAACATATTCCAAACCTTAAAAAACAAACAAGCAAATAAATAAACAAACCAATAATAATAATAATAATAAGTTTTTAAGAAAACAAACCTAAATCTAAGCCTACACATTCTATACCACATCCATGGATCCGTTGCGCTGAAAATCTAATCACCATATCAAAAGCATGTTGAAAATTTTTATATGGTGATTCATTTTTTTAAGCATATGTCCTCAATTTTCCAACCAGTTGGCTTGCTTGTTGGCTTTCATTGGGGTTGCATTCAATCAATGCTTGCATCACATCAATGGATGAGTGTGCCAAGCTTTAGTTGCATACACATCCTAGCCAAGTATTTCTTTCCTTTCCTTTTATTTTTGCTACCCCAAAACCACGATTAATTATTAAAAGGAACTTTGATCCACATATATTTTCACACGCGTCTGCACTAAACACACATATTTTTAATTTAAAATCAACCCGTCGTTCACTTAGCAAGCGCTTCGTGCACTACAAACACATCTAACTTTATTTAAAAATAAACCCATAGTCACAAGTTCATGCACTAAACAAAAAGTGCTAAACACACTTAAATTTTAATCAATGAATTTGCATTTAGAGACCCCAATCAAGGTTCGAAGTTCAGGTTACGATAAAAAGCATCGTTTCACACTTAATAATTTTTAAATAAAGGATAAGAAGGAACCGTCGTTTTCTTTTAAAGGTTTATAACCTAATTAAATTTCACCCATAATTAATAACTTTATTAAAATGAATCTTTTATTATATTTATTTTCCCTACACACTGCACATTCCCTTTTTAATGAACGCGATTTGTGGGGATGGGTAACGGTGGAGTCTTGTCTAGTGTATTTTGTCGTTGGTGGTGGTTAACAGTTCCAGTGCCATGTCAACGTGATTAGTTCCTTTGAGATTTTCTCTTTTTGTCATGGTTATATGGGCAAGTCAGGGTACGATATGCCTTTTTATTTTTCTTTTCTATTTGATACATGGATTTAGGGTGTTTGATTATATTGCATCGCATGAAGCTTTCGATCACATGTGTGTAGAGGTCATGCCATATTTTTTCTAGGATGTGGACTGCTTGGGGTGATTCATTATTTGATTGAGTCTGTGTCGAGTCTATGTCAATTTATTCAGATCGATATCTTATTCCTATCCTATTGTTTTGTAGGCATTTGTTGTGATTGTCTGTGTGTGTGGTGTGTGTGTGTAATCCATCTGAATGGCGCCTTGTACTCCTCCCCAATTTAGTATGTTCCATTAGTGTCTCATGACTACTCTTTATTACTAGATTCCAATCTTATCAGTAAAGCAAGCTTAGCCAAGTTCATAGCACTTTCATTGCCACTTATCCCGAAGGATATAGACATCCGTAAGAGGAATCTAGCCAGTTATAGTAAGAGGTCTAGTCTTGTAAGAGGAACAATTATCCAACTAATGCCTAAAAGCTTGGCTATCGTCGTGGAGACTCTTTCCCTACTGCTTGAAAATTGTTCTCGAACAGGGATATCCTTAAGTTGTTGTAGAAGCAGACACAAGATGTGTTGGAACCTACAAAGGTTATTACTACCTCAGGCATCAGTGTCTCCATGATCTCTAATCCTGTGTGGAAGCAGTTATGCCAATTTCTTCAGGACATGTTTATGACTACCAAGACACCCTCTAACTACCTTTCAAAGGAGTTGTTTACAGTTTCCAGAATGGTGTTGAAAGGCATAACTAATGATTGGAGTTCCTATCTTTTGTCAAGGATGGATCAACACTTTATTAGAGCCACAAGGGGTAATGTAACTAATGTTACATTCGGTTCCTACCTTTCAATCTTCTTGGCATATGATGCCCCTCCGAAGGAAGTTCCTACCTTGCCAGTTGATCCATCAAAAGCTCCTCCTCCTATTGAACGCATTGATGTTATCATTGAGGATCTTGATCCTATCCCTCCTGTGGTAATTCAGAGGAAATGCCAACTTTCCTCCTCCAGTCTCTATTCTTGTTCAATCTAGCAGTCAGCTATGCCAACTTTCCTCACAACTCCGAATCTTTTCAGACCACATCGTGATGGTACTCTGAAGATTTCCATTCCTTCTGTACAATGCTTGGTAGCAGGAGATGCAATTTCTTTCCTATGTAAAGACATCCAAAGTTCTATTGATCTCTCGGTGACTACCTGTATTCAGCAACTCTATTCTTCTTACTATGACAAAGTTCAATAGACCAAAGAAGAGTTGAATAAAGCAAATGATGAGCTAGCTTTTTCTCAAGAAAGACTTTCTGATCTGTGTACCCAGATGGAGCAGTAAACTAAGATTATTGATACTCAGAAAGTGGAAATTGCTAGTTTGCAAACTTAGTTGGCTAACACTAAATCCCAAGTGGTTAATGTGACAGAGGAGAGGGATAGATTGTTGAAGGAATCTCAAGAGCTTCAAGCTTTGATAGCTTCCCAAAAAGAGGAGCTTAAATTAGTGTATACCACCCTAGAACAAAGCAACATTCAAATTCAGCAACTTAATGATCAGTTGGTTCAGTCACATTCTTCTTCACAGAGTCCTACTGTGCTGCCAGTTCCTTATTTATCCCCTGCAGACTTAGCAATTCTTCAAAGAAAAGCCACATTATTCCCTTTGTTCCAGGCTAAAGTGGAAAGACTTCAGTCCAGAATGGACTTGTTATGGTCTCCATTTGAGCAGTTCCATGAGTCTAGATCACTCATTTTTTGTGCACTATCAACTACAAAAGTTGGCCTTCTATATTAAGCTCTCAACGATGGATCTATCTCTCCCAAAGGATGGATGGAGTGGGGCTTGGTCTTCTAACTTGTTGTGACTGAAGTAGTGTGATGAAGACTCTGTGACTTTAGATACAATGCTGATGTTATATATGTATTTGAGAGGTGATTTGATGATTCTAGACGATGAAGATCTAGCTTGGTATGTTGGGGATGTCGTCCTACAAGCTGCTTTGTATGTCAAACATTTGGAGTTGCGGATAGATGAGATGTTTCAGTGTTATTCCTCCAAAGTGGTTGAGTGCCCTGAAACTTCATAGCATACAATGATTGATTCTGTGATCCTGAATCAAAGACAAAATAAAGCCTCTATTCATGTGCAAAACATTAATTGTGGATCTTTTAGCCTATCTTTCCAAACAACATCCATTTGATTCATCTTTCTTTGATGCTTATCATCGACGATCCATGCCTTAGGTCCATCAATTCCTAGCTTATCTTATTATCAACAAATGGCCCATAGATATTATGCTTATTTTTTCCTTTATAAATCCAACTCAACAGATATTTTACCTCTTCTTTTTCAACCTCAGGGTACCCCTCAAATTCTGATATTTACTTATTGTTCTTTCATTGAAGATCATGTCTTTTCCCCTTCTCCGTCTTGTCCTTCCCCATCTATACATATTCCTTCCACTTTTCTTGCCTATCAATTAACACATTTCTTAATAGATTCACCTAAATTTTTAACTAATCCCTCTTTATCTCATTCCTCATTTTATGATTTTGCCTACCCATCTCTTCATCCTCTTTTACTAGTTCATTTTCCATCTCCTGCCACTTCTATTTCCCAGCCCCCTCAGTTGGTTAGTGAATATGCAGGGTTTGATCAAAAGATTCCTAGAAGACGAGGATGGAGCTTAGCTAATTCTCTTATTGGACCTCAAATTAATTGTCCATTAACTCTAGGGGAGTGAATGCCAGCCAATCAAGCGTATCAAAATTATCTCCATTTTGCTCAACAACATTCACAATCTAAAAATCCTTCAGTGATATTGAGGGCTCACTTTGCTTGGTACCTAGCATATATGTATAGGCATTCACATAATGATCCAAAGGCCATTCCAAAATTATGCATGAATGTAAATGTGAACATTGATTCCCAACAACCAGATGTATTGTATTTTCATGCCCTTTGTCTTCCTAGCAAATACCTTGTCTTGCTAGAGAGGATGTGTTGCCTTCAATTTTTCCAGAATCCTCCAAAAACTTTTGTGGATGAATCCTTATCCATGGACCGTTTTCGCAATCACCAAGCCTTCAAAAGGGACCATCTTCATTGATACCTATGGATGTATCGTTCATGATTCATAATGATATATCTCTCTTTTGGAGGTGCCATTCAGATGGTTGTTTTGTGTTTCTATTGTGTTAATTTATATGTGATAAGTTCGTGGTGGTTGAAATTTCGATTTGTTCGAGAGAGATATTTTTGGAGATTTGTAGTGATGGTGATGGTGGATGGATAACTGAAGATGCAAAGATGTAAAACCTCTTATATCCTTTATGGATTTGTCATGATTTGTTGTTGTTCATAAGATATGTTAATGGATAAAGGGTTTTCCTTTCGTTCTATTCTTTATTAGATACATGTTGTAAGTTGGAGTCGTTGGTTGGATGGTTTTTTAAAGATGCTAAAGAAGAATTGAGTTGAGCTCTTTGATGAACTTGTATTCCCTTTTTCTTAGGTCACAAGGATGCTCCCTAATTAAGTGTGGGGATATGTTGGATGTTGAAATGAGTTGTTTTTTGGTTGATTTTTCATGGATTTTGAATGATGATTGGTTGTTTTGGAAGTGTTTGATAGTGTTTTGATGAGGTTGATTATGTTTTGGAAGCTCATGATGTTTTTCAGTGGAGATATGAGGCTCTGTGATGTTCTGATTGGTTTTGATAGCTTCTGTTTTGTTATATTTTTCTTGTGTATGAAGCATTGAATAATGGTTGATGAGGTTTGAGGTTGTTTGAAAGCTCATTGAATGGTTTTTGATAGTTTGGAATGGTTTTAGTATGAGTTATGTGGTTCTAATGCTTTCTATTGACCTTCTGTAACCCTCTGTTGAGCTTTTGTAGACCCTTTGTTCATGTTATGTTATGTTATGTTCTGTATGCCTCTGTAAGTGTTCTGTGGAATGTATGTGAGACTTTGGGAAAGTTTTATAGCCTTGGAAAGAGTTGAATGAAAGTTCAAAAGAGCTCAAGGAAGTGGAAGAAGTAGCTGTTGAAGACTCAAGAGAAGATTAGAGTGAAGTGACAGTGTGATGAGCTATCTTCCAAACGGAATGTGACCCGTGTACTTGGTTGGACCACCTAGGGGTGATAGACTATGAGCAAGTTGGATTAGTTCAACCAAGTATTGCGCCACTCCTTAGAATTGAGTTGACCTTAGAGCTACAACCACTAGGGGAAACTCCTTTTTCTAGTGAAGATTGTGAGTTTAACTCCAAGTAGGAAGTGAGCTCTGAGAGCAACCCTGAAATGCCCCGACCACCTAAGACCAAGGGCACCAAAGGGGACTTGCCAATCCACCTAAGAAGGTGCATGCGGTTAAAGGAGGAAAAGAGGAAGCAACCAAGGGGATCAAAAGCAAAAGAACAACAAATGCCCCAAGATCTAACTAAGCGCTTCATGAAATTGAAAAAGGGAAATAGGGTAGTGATCTTGTTAGGAGCAAAGAGGCAAGGACAAGCAAATGAACTAATAGAAGGGCTTGCTATGGTCAAGAAAGCCAACTTGACAAGGGAAGGGGAAAAGCCTCAACTCATGTTCATAGTTGATGACCTAACTGAGTAAGAGGAGGCTGATCTTGTCACTCTCCTGTGAGAGTACATAGTTGTATTCGCTTGGTACTTAGATGAGCTCAAAGAAGTCGATCTAAGGGTCATGACCCATAACATGCCGATGACTCCTAATGCAACACCAATTAAATAGCAGTCATACCCAATGAATCCAAAGCATGCACACATTGTCAAGGAGGATATAGATAAGCTATTGATGAAGGCTAGATTCACCTATAAAATCGAGCACACGGATTGGGTGGTGTCACCCTTAGTGATTGTCATGAAGAAGAATGGAAAAATTCTAGTGTGTGTAAACTATAAAAAAAGTCAATGCTATGACAAAGAGAGATAACTATCCACTACCCTACATTGAGCACATGCTCGAGAGAGTAGCAGGAAGAGAGGCCTACAATTTCTTAGACAGATTCTTAGGTTATAACTAGGTGTAGGTACACCCTAATGATAAGCATAAGATAGTGTTTGCAATGGAATAGGGCATGTTTGCCTACATAGTCATGCCATTTGGGCTCATATCCTACATTTTTTCAACCCCATCTATCTTAGCTAGTGATGGCGTTCTCCCATAAGAACTACATATATGGCCTACAATCAAAACCTCCTTAACTCCAAAAACTAACATCTATCCTGAAAGAGTCAAATGTACCTCTTCCAAATGAACTAATATATTTTCACAATCCCTAATATGATCTACAACCAATTGTTTAAGCCCCTGAGCATCCAATTTATCATTCCTTTCATCCATTGAGCAACCCTTTATCAAAACATCATCCAAGAAGCCTACATAGTAAGCTACAGAATAGAATCCCTAAGCACCTTGTTACGAATGCACCAGCTACCTTTTGGTGCCTCATGTGTATCATCTTCAAAGATATTCTAAGGTGAGAATTGGAGGTGTTTGTTGACAATCTATGTGTTCACTCCAGCTAGAGAGAATAGCTAGATAAACTTCATGCAATCTTTGAGCAGTGTAGGCTGTATAATCTCTCCTTGAACCCCTTGAAGTGCCAATTCTAGGTGAAACATAGGTGTATCTTAGGGCACATGGTGTCTAAGAATGACATTGCCACCAACTTCTCTAAAGTCATGGTCATTTTTTATTTACCACCACCCATGAACTATAAGGGAGTTTAGTGCTTCCTAGGACACATAGGGTACTATCGATGATTCATCTTGAACTATGCATTGATCACTAGACCCCTTTACAAATTGCTGATTGTATTTGAGTGGATCAAAGAATGCCAATGCACCTACGAGGAACTAAAAAAGGCTCTCACGATGACCACACCGATTCTGCGAGCCCCAAATTGAAACATAACATTCCACGTGCACATTGATGCCTCAAAGTTCACCCATGGGAGCTGTTTTGTGCCAAGTTATCAACCTAGTGAACATAATCTTGATTATCCTATGATCTTTGCTAGAAAACAACTCATGGATATGGAGATGAATCACTCCACAATGGAGAGGGAAGGCTTAGCCATGGTATTCACTATAAATAAGTTTCATCATTATCTTTTGGCTCTGCCCTTTACCTTCTTCGTTGAGTATCAAGCCTTGTTTTATCTAGAGAATAAACCTTGCACTACAGGATGCATAGCTAGATGGCTACTTCTGCTTCTAGAATTTGGCTTCTCTATGGTCGTATGCAAGGGTAAGCATCATTACATGGCACACCACATGTCCCACACACCCACGGGAGAGGCTGTTGGTGGACAAGGCATTTTAGACAGCTTACTTGATGATGAACACCTATTTAGCATGGCTAGAGAGAGAGACCTTTTTAGGGCCGATCTAACGCTGTATTGGGCAAATGATATAGTCCAAGTCCTAGAGCATGGATTGCCTGAGAGATCTATAGAGAAGGCTAGGCTAAAGCATCTTATCCTTAGGATTCAACCTTATCAGTTAATTATTGGCCAACTCTATAGACTAGGACATGATGGGTTATGCGAAGATGCATGTGTGAGCACGAAATGCATGATGTGCTTGCTAGAGCACATGGTGGAATTGCTGGAGTGATACTTTGGTGGAGACACTACAATACTCAAGGTGTTGCAATCTCAGATGTGGTGGCCCACCCTATTCTGTGATGTTGTTAAGTTTGTGAAGCATCGCAACGAATGTCAAAGGACCAAAGTACCCATCTATAAGAACAAGATGGATTTGACCCCAATAATCACATGACAGCCCTTTGAAAAGTAGGGAATCGACTTTACTAGGCCAATCAGCTCCGCAACACAGTACTCACAAGCGAAGTACATCATTGTAAGCAATGGATTATCTTACAAAATGGGCCAAAGTTCATGCCACTAGGAAGAATGATGCTAGGATCACTACTAAGTTCCTTTGGGAGCAAGTGATCTCACCATTTGGCTGCCCAATCTAGCTAGTTTGTGATCAAGGCACACACTTCATTAATGAAGTGATTGTCCATGTACTGTCCACATTCTTGATCATTCGTAGATCATCACCATACTACCCTCAAACTAATGGTTAGGCGGAATCCATGAGCAAGATCCTAGTATACGTAGTATTAACTAAGGTAATCTCTACCTCACGTAGCCCAACTAGGACAATAAACTCATGGTAGTGCTATGGGCCCTACAAAACAGTCTATAAGACGGCGTAGGGAAAATGACATTCAAGCTTACCTACGAGACCAAAGCATCTTTCCAGTCGCATTTTTTTCTCCAAGCTTGAGAGTGCAATGCAAGAGAGATGGGATGGAATGCTTGGTAGAGCTAGAATACCTTTCTAAGACCCCAACTCCTAGTTACCCATGTGCTAATCTATGAAAAGGCGAGATGCGAGAGCTCATTTGACAGACACGTCAAACAACGTGACTTTGAGCAAGGTGACCTAGTGCTACTATACTTTGTAAAGGGTCATAAGCAAAAGATGAAGTTCCAAGGATTGGGGCCTTTCAAGGTCCGCAACATTAGTTGAACCGGAAATATAGAGCTGGAGACCCTAGAGACAAAGGTCGCAAGCTTCTTCAATGGTAGTCGCCTCAAGAAATACTAGCCCCCAATGCATCCAACGCATAAGCCTCCATTGTTAGAACCTATGATCTTCTATGTGATGTCTAACACCAAGACTATCAACTGAAAAGGAATCGCTGCTAGGATGCACATTCAAAAAACAAGCACACTGCAATGTCAACTCTGACTCACAGCGCATTCACCTTGCCATTGGCAATGTTCGCATAGTGATAGCTTTCAGTAAGGGGCAGCGTGGCTCCATTGAAGCCTACAATGCAACCAGTAGAGGAACCAAGTGCAAGGTCTAAGGAAGGGGGTCATGACTTGCCCCACCCTGCCAAGAGTCAAATTTGCCACAACCTAAAGGAGCCACACCCAAGACCACTGAGCAACAGCTCAAATAGGTGCCCAAACAACAACTGCAACCCCCTAGCATTCAAAATGCACAAACCCATAACCGCAAAACCTCATGCCCTAGGCCTAGGAGACAAAGTTGGCACTACAAAAGTAGACAAAACAGTCAAACCATGATCAATTCCCAAATATCCATTACACTCTCAAGGCTACTACAAAAGCAACAGTTGGATTTGGTTGCCCAAGATTACAAGCGGCACGTATGTCCCTCCATCCAAGCCCTGTAGTCCATCTCCACAAAACAATATGCCAACAAGGACTAAGAAACCAATTGATTCAAAAAGTACCAAACCCATAGAACCTCAATGTGTCTATTGACCAAAACCACAACCCACTGCCCCTAGACCATTCAACCTGACACCCCCAATATCCCAATGGCTCCACAAGTGAAAAGTAGCACATCATCACGTGAGCCCCATGACCAAATCATTGCACAAGTGGCCACTAAATGCTCCCCTGACTACTCCATGAAGCTGACATCAATTCCTAAGTTATCTAGTTGAAACCCCAACCTCTCGCAGGGCCTTAGACACTCCTACAAGGATAGATTTATCCTTAGCTTGGCCTCAGATGGCCTAGCCACTAATACAAGGGACGACTTAGTACATGCATTAGATGATTAGGCGCCACCTTCACCACACTTGCTAAAAGCTACAAACGGTTGGGGACTTAGGCCTCCTACACGAGCCCTTAGTAAGCAAATGTATGCTCCTTGCCATGCACCTAGGAAGATTTTGAATTCATGTTTGTCAAGATTCCCATGGTAGCCAAGGATTTGATCGCTAACAAGATCTCTCGCAAGCAATCTCGCAAACAATGGTTGATCACATCCTATAGAGCAAGAGCAAAGTCTCTGCAACAAGCCCAAGAGCTACAAGAGCTGAAAAATCTAGCCAACTTTGACTCTTCTTTTTTGCATAAGTGGTATGCTCTTTGTCGCCAATGGGAACAAGAGGGCTACCAAATTATGACCAATGCCGAGCAGAGATGGGCAATCAAAATCTCCGATTATGATCCAACCTATGTGCCTCCCACCTCATTCAAAGTGTTGGCCATCGGTTGCAATCGATCGTTAGAGGACCACATCATGGCCCACCCCTATTTCGATCAAATCCTGACCGAGGAAGAACTGTACATCTCTAGCAAGATAAACTCTAGTGACTTCCTCACTGATGTTCTGACCTACATTACACACATAGGCATTAGACCTCATGACATGGACCATCACGCTCACTTGGAGGGCCCAAACTTCTATGATTGGCTCATGATGAAGCAAAGCAAAACAAGCATACACTTAATGCCTGTAAATCCTCTTCCTCCAATCCTAGGAAGGATTTTCATCACTCTCAAGGGGGAGGAGGGGGTAAGGTGGGAAAGAAGACACAACTTGAACCTGAAACCAAACTTTAAAAAGAAAAAAGGACAAATAAAAGTCATTTGGTACTTAAGGAAATTTTTCTTGGAATTCTTGGTTGGACTATGTGGACTGCTTGAAGCAATAATTTTCATTCCATACTTGAGCACTTCATCTTTCCATACCATATGTTCATAATCCCCTACCTAATAGTGAGTTGTTGCATCATGACAGGAATTTGAGATGACTGGGCACGATAAAGGCATCAAGCTCCCATTCAAAGAAGAAGAGAAGGGCAAATACGGCCTAACAACGAAAACAAGGGCATTTAATCAGCTTAAGTTCAAAAGCATCCAAAACTTAGAAAGCGTGGCGATGAAAGAGCAAGTGGTAAAACAAATGGTTGCCCAATGTAATATTGGTAAATATATGGAGAAGGTCAACCAAGCCATTGACTACAGCAAGTGTGCAAAGTTCCTATGAACTTTCAATATATGAACAACAATCCTAGCACTATAGCAGTGAGACAAGGAGGAGAGACTCACAAAGTAGCAGTGGAGTTGAGCTCGAAAATGGTGGAAAGAGCTCTTGCTATAGTCAACAAGCTTGAGAGGTGGCCCAAAAGAGATGTTTACAATATGCTAGTGATGGACAAGGCCCAAGTGTACACAAATGATGGAGTTAGCTTATCCAACATCCCCAACCCCGATATCAGGTTGTAGGCAAAGACAGTCTATGCTCTATTCTCTAGTCAAATGTACAATGCCTTGATGAGTAGGATTGGAGTGCCACTGCTCGAGAGCCTTGCTGCCAAGTTTCTGGATAAAATCAATCGAAATGGCTATGTGCATAAGACTGTGGAATTCTCAATGAAACCACTAGCCATAGGAGCCAGAGCATTAGGTCGAGAGTCTCTGGCTTCCACTATGGAGACGGCAAGGAAAAAGCCAGCAATTAAGGCCTCCAACATAGGTTTTGGAGGTGTACTCATTGCCATCATCCAGGAGACTGTTGGGGACTTGGAAAGATAAGAAGTGGTGGAAGAAATTGCCAAGCGCTCACCAGCCCATAGATTGCCTATGCAATCACCCAAAAAGAGGGAAGCTCTACTCCAAGTCCAACAACAACGAGGCTTTGAACAAGAGAACCATTAGTGGGGAAGGGAATGAGGGCTCAATCCCATTGAGCCAAGGCAAAAAAAGAAAAATCAAGTTGAAAATCCTAGGGAAAAAGAAGAAAACCATGGCAGAAGGAGATAAGCAAGTAGAAGCTGCAGAGAAGGAATCGTGAGAATTAGAAGATGAATGGTGAAAGAAGCAGGAAGAAGAGGAAGAGGAGAGATTAAGAAAGGTGGAAGAGGAGTCAATAAGGGGGCGGAAGAGGAAAAAAAAGGAAGAAAATAGAAACCGGGGAAAGGCTAAAAAGAGAAGAAGACGAGCAAATGGCCCTAGCCTTGCAGTTGTCAATAGAGCAAGCCTCTTGCCTTAAATAGTTCACAAGGAGAAGCCTAGGTAATGGACTAGGCTCCAATGGTATAGTAGAAGAAAGAGCTCAAGGACCCATTGTTCCAAGCAAGGGAAAGGCCCCCATGAACCCACCACCACCAGCCTTGATTGCCATATCAGCCACCACCACCTAGAAGATCTCAAAAGGGGGAGTGGACCAAAGCAACATGGTGACATGGATACAGTACTTGCTGAATAATCGATGAAGCATCTTGACCTAGTGCCCAGTGGGCGAAGCCCCAATAATAGGGACAAAGAGACCTACTATCATGGGTGCAAAATCTAGAAAGACCCAAAGAAGTCCAAGGTCAAAGCATCAACAACATCCATGCCATTGGCCATACTGGCAGCCATCAATGACAATGAGTATGTGTAGGAGCTTCTAAGCCAACTTTAAAAGATGAAGAAAGATAGGAAGGTCACTATGGTAGAGTTAGAGATTGACAAGAATGCATTCATTGCCTACCAACTAGAGAAGACAAAGCAGATAACCATCTATTAGAGGCATGTTAACCACCTAAAGAATAAACTAGAGGCAAGGAAGAAAATGGAGCCAGAGAAGGAAGAAGAAAGTGCAAAAGAGCTACAAGTGGAGAGGATAGAGGGAGATATGGGGCTGGAAATGGACTTCTCAAGCCTCATACATAAGGGAAAAAGGATATGGAAGAGCAATTTGAACAACTAAAGAACCTTAGAGAGGAGCTCACCAAGGAGCTAAAAAGGGTAAAGACACATGCCCATATAGAGTTCCATAAGGAGAGAAGGAAAAAGAAACACTAAAGAAGGAACAACAAGAGGTTAGGGCTCAAAAGGACAAGGAGTCAACTAAAAAGCTACTAGAGGTGAATAATCAACTACTCCTTAGGACCCTCCAAGAGCATGAATGACTGAAAGAAGAGTTGAATTGTCATCACAAACAAGACAAGGAGAAGATGCTGGCAATCTAGAAAGAACAAGAGAGGTGATGAGAATACTATCACAAGAGCTGAGGAAAAGTCAAGGAAAGATGGAGGTGAAGGCCAAGGCCTGGGAAGAGAGGAACCTTGGAAGAGTCAGGGACTTGGCTGGAATGCTTTGCCCTAATAGAAAGTGAGAGAATTATGGTCGAGGCAAGGGACGAAGCAGTAACTGCAGAGCTAGAAGTCTAACAACACACCTTCCTAAACATAATGCTTCACGTAACTCAGGCCGGAGGTGAGAACTTTGTGGAAGGGCTAAAAGGAAGCTCGAGATCTTAAGGAGGGCCATAAAATATGGGCTCAAAGAGCACACTCTTAGTAGCCCAATCTTGATGCAATAGAGGCAAATTTTGAAGCAAGAAGGGCTCTCAATGGAAGAGTTAGAGTAGCTCAGAATCGAAGAGCAGAAGCATCAAGAGTAGCCAAGCACAACTGCCCAAGCAGAACCACCAAGGGACAAAGGGCACAATTTCGATCAACTTGATGACATCGAGGCAGAGCCCGATGAACAAAGCCCGCCCCCACCTCCATCAACAGAAGTAGAAGGCCACGAAGAAGATCTTGCCACTACAAAAATAATGATTGAGGTCAAAAGAAAACATAAGGATCTAGCTAAATTCACGAGGAGAAGAGGTTAAAAATCCCATGTTATGGAGAAGAGAGCTTGCAAAGTACTAGGAGAATAAGGTCATGGAAAAGCCAAGAAAGGTCAAAGGCTATGAAGCCCAACCTAAATGGCACTGAAAGATTTGGGAAGCGAATTTTGAGACATGGATCGCTTTTTGCAACACGCTACTTTATGAAAGGGATGACCCCACCTACATGGCTTACCTACACGTACAATGTCAATGCCACCACTCTTGAAGAATGCCTAACCTTTGGGGCACAAGACCTCCAACCCTCTATCACTCACTTCTTGGACGAGTTCATAGCATGCCTTGACCCCACTTTCCTTACCACTTGTAATTATCTCTGCCTCTTGCAACTCCTACTAAAATAAAAACTGGTAGCCCAAGAAGAGTGCCTACCACCCCTCTATTTTGATATCAATCTGGGATAGACAATTGTGTAATGACTCGCCTGATGTTAAGGGGGGACGCTCTCTTGCTAGCTTTTTGCATGAGGCTTTTGGAAGATATGAGTGATAGTAGGTTCTCCAAATGTAATCATCCTTTCCCTTCTACTACCCCTCTCAACATAAGAATTAACCAAAATGGCTACATGCAAAGTCATGCATTCCTTAGCAAATCTCTTAGGCCCCCTTGAAATGTAACTACTAAAGAGCATTAGGATTAGGTCTAGTGTACTCCCTCCCAATGTATCTATTAAAAAAAACAAAAAAAGAGAGAAAAAAAGAAAAAATAAAAGAGAAAATGAAGAAAATACCCACACAAAGCAAAAGGAAAGGAACAAGGAACCTACGGGTTCTCAAGTTAGGTGCATCCGGTGGTCTCGATCGACAGGCTCCATGCCTGATCCCCTAGCTCTCCTTATCCCCCCACTTCACACTTAGGGCTCATCAAGGGCGAGACACACCTAGGGATTTTGTGCTCTATGGTTAGACATGTCTCCCTCAGTCACACCCATAGCACCTCTCCTTGTACACAAAGTGGGTCCTCAAGTATGGGACAATACCACAGGCTTCCCTAAGGTTCGACCCAACTCCCAATTTCACTGGCACAAACACCTTGCACTGCACAATGAGGTAGACACACCCCGAGGTACTGCAATTTCTTTTCTTTTTCAAGTATGGTCTACAACTCTAATCAATCATTGACATCAAAGGCTCCCATTACCCACCCAATCTATCCTCAACCTCCACAACCTCTCATTTATTTTGTTATGCTTCTTCTCCACAACCAATCTTCCCATAGCCCCATAATTGATCCATATGGCAAACCTTCAACCACATGAGTCCTCACCCACAAGTTCCATGGAACTAGCACTTGGCTAGGAGGAGATTATGTTAACCCCAAATCAAAGAAAGCAAAAACAAAGTAAATGAAAATCAAAAAGACACAAGACAAAGCGGAAAAAGGCGGCCCAATGGAAAAACAAGAGAAAAAGGGCGAAAAGCGCAAGTAGCAAATTTGAAGCCCAGGGCAAGTGCAAAAGGGAAAAGGTGCATCTTAAATAGAAAAGTACACCCTAAATCCTTGTAAAAGGGCACCAAGCTCCCTCCTATGCAATTTGTAAATGTAGATGGGCATTAGTGAAGGAACAATGTAAATAGGAAGTAGGGAAAGAGGACCTAGGCTAAAATGGCAAGCCATGTAAAAACAGATGGGTGCCCAAAGGGGATTAGGGCTTGTATAAAAGGAAAAAAGTGAATGAAGAAGCTCATTCTTGTGTGTGGCCAAAACTAGCTCTTCTCTTATTCTCCTTGTTCTTGCTTGCTTGAGGTTGTGCTTGAGAGAGGGAGTATGAGGGAGGGAGTGTGTGACGGTGAGGGACCGTGGTGGAGAACCTCTCTATCTTCTCCTCTCCTCTTCTCTTCTCTTGTCTTGCACGTGGAAAAGGAGCTTGGAGCTTTGAGCTTGAGGATTGAGCTTGCTTGACCCTAGATCATGGAGCTACCGAAGAGCTTGTGGAGGAGTCGACTCGATCAAGCATGAAGGTAAGATCAATACACTTGTAGATGTGGTGCGCAGATCGGTCGCTGTATGCTCACGTAGTGAATCCCGGAAGGTCCCCAAGAACAATGAACTCTACCTTTTTGCACAAAAAACAATGTAAAAGCATGAACGACAAGAAGCAAGAGACCAATTGGGTTCAATCTCCCCCCATGCCTTGTGTGAGCGCTTCACAAAGCATGTATTTTATGTATATTTCCATCTTCATGCTCAATAATAGCCCAATTTACAAAAATATGACAAGCTTTTAGCTTTTGAGTTTGCTTTCTACAAAAATAGGAAATAAAGCTAATGGACGGTGCCCATAGAGTCTGGCACGCCCAATCTCAATATCCAAATAGAAATAACATATTCGTGCGCATAGGCGCACACAAAATAATAATCAATAATCAATGTCTCGATAGACATAACAAAATATAGGCGTGGCACCTATCAAAATATAATCCAAAGGTCAAATACTCGCTAGACTCCAATGCTTTCCTCTGCCACTGCTGCTATCTCTACACATCAACTGAAGCATTCACAATTGTTAGTAAAATAATACAATTAAACCGACAAAAGTGAATACCTAGCAATCTTCAGCTACATAAATAAATCAACTGGTTAGAAATAAATCCTAGCCTTAATTTATTACGAGTGCGCACTCTAAACTCATAAACGTTTATTAATTTAATATGCATTTTGCGGAATCACCCGCTATGGAATCACCCATGTACACACTAAATTAATGAAACGCCCGAAAAGGACAGGCGTCTCCATCAACTTCTCGCACAAAGAATCCTCTTCGTGTATGAGCCCCGGTTATCTAAGTTTACGGAATCCACCGTAAAACCTCACGGAATCCACCGTGGCATATGCCTCCTGGCATCATACCCCAGAGGTGAGATAGCAATTGACCTCAATTGCTATTAGCTCAATGTGGAGCTAACAGAGTGGGGAAAGCATTTAAGTCTCTAGCGTGCATCCATTGTGCTTCCTCTACAGGATGGTTCTTAAATTTTACTAGATATCTAGAATATCTTCGGCCAGTTCTAGTGGTCATGTAGTCAGTGTCTATGATGGCTTCTGGTTCAAGTATTTCAGTCTCTTCCTCTAATAAAGGTGGGTTTTCATAAACAGGGTGGATAGGTAATTGGCCTCTAAATGGTCTCAATAAACTAATGTGAAATGTATTGTGAATTTTCCAATGAGATGGTAATTCTAACTTGAATGCATTATCATTAATCTTATGAATGATTCTAAATGGTCCATAGAATCTAGGAGCTAATTTGACAACTGGATGTCTATCTACACTTTGCAGTCTACGTTTTTCTATTCTCAGCCAAACATAATCATCAAATTTGAAATTCATAGCTTGTCTTTTCTTGTTGGCTTATTTGGTATATGATTGTTGGGCTTTAGCAATCATATCCTTAACCTCATCAAAAATACTGTTATACATACTAGCAATATCATCAGCACTCTGAATTCTATTAGACAAAGATGCAACAGGTGTAGACAATCTATATCCATAAATGACTTCAAAAGGTGCTTTGTTTGTAGATGTGTGCGGTGTATTGTTATATGCAAACTGTAATAAATGCAAATGAGTGTCCCATGTCTGAGGTTTAGAGATAGTATATGCACGTAAAAGATCTAGAATGGTGCTATTTGTGGCTTCTCTTTGTCCATTTGTTTCTGGATGAAATGCAGATGAAAAATCAATCTTTGTGCCTAGATTAGCAAACAATGTAATCCAAAAATTATTACAAAATCTAGAATCATGATCTGAAATAATAACTTTTGGCAATCCATGGTTAGTAAAAACAGTTTTCAAAAATAACTGTGATGCTGTTAAAGTTTTCTTACATGGAATGAAATATGCTTGCTTACTAAATCTATCTACAACTGTCAAAATCATATCATGGTTAGATTTAGTATTTGGTAAACCAGTAATGAAATCCATAGAAATTTGTTCCCAAGGTTTAGATGGAATAGACAAAGGCATTAGTAATCCATACTGTTTACCATGATGTCTTTTTATTCTTTGACAAATCAAACATTTAGAAACGAAATTAGATACATCTGCATCCATATGCGGCCAATAAAAATCTTCAGTTAACATACGTAATGTAGATATGATACCTCTATGACCTTGATATGGGGGACAATGAATTTCATTCAAAACAAAAGATCGGAATGGAATAGTAACACACAGTCTCTTTTCATAAAACATAAATCCATCATTATATGACAATGAATCAACAGGAATGAAATTATTTTGAACTAATTTTTGCCAATCAGAATGAAAAGTAATATCCTGGTGATATTTATCTTTCATAGCAATCAAAGAATCAAAAGATATGACAGAAATATTATGAATTGCAGGTCTTCTACTCAATGCATTAGCAATTACATTTTCTTTTCCAGGTTGGTATTGAATGATAGGATGAAAACTTTGAATGAAGGAAGCCCATTTGATATGACAGTCAGAAATTTGGGGTTGGCTAAGTAAATGTCTAATGCTTTGCTGGTCGGTCTTTATCATAAATTTTGAACCCATTAAGTAGTGTTTCCACTGTCTTAATGCTTGTACAACTGCTAATAATTCTTTGTCATAAGTGGAATATTTCAGCTCAGAGGGTTTCAGCTTAGAACTAGAATATGCTATTGGATGATTGTCTTGCATTAGTACGGCTCCTATTCCTAATCCGCTAGCATCGGTCACAACTAGAAAGAATGGTCTATTAAAGTCAGGCAACTGTAGAACAGGGGCATTGGTTAATGCACATTTCAGTAAGTCAAAGGATTTCTGCTGATTTTCAGTCCATTGATAAACAATTCCTTTCTTGAGAAGTTTTGTTAATGGTAAAGCAAGTAATGAAAAATTACGTACAAACTTCCTATAGAAACTAGCAAGACCAAGGAATGAGCGTAACTCATGCACATTTTTAGGAACAGGCCAATGCAATATTGCATCAATTTTCTTAGGATCAACTTTAATTCCTTCAGATGATACAATATGACCTAAATACTCAATTTCTGTCTTAAAGAATTCACTCTTTTCAGGATTTGCAAACAATTGATTTTCTTTCAATAATTGAAAAACTAATGATAAATGCTCATAATGCTTTTTTTCACTTTGACTAAACACCAAAATATCATCAAAGAAAACAATCACACAGTACGGATATTTCATAAAGATACGGTTCATCATTCTATTGAAAGTGGCAGGTGCATTAGTCAATCCGAATGGCATGACTAAGAATTCGTAATGGCCAAACTGTGTTCTGAATGCAGTCTTAAATATGTCAAATTTATCTAGCCTCACCTGATGATATCCAGACTTAAGGTCAATTTTACTAAATATAGAAGATCCTTGCAGTTTGTCCATAAGGTCATCAACTCTAGGTATAGGATACCTATTCTTTACAGTGATCTTATTTAAAGCTCGGTAGTCAATACACATACGATAGGTATTATTCTTTTTCTTAACTAAGAGTACAGGTGCACCGAATGGAGAACTGCTAGGTCGAATTAAACCTCTATTTAGTAATTCTTCAACTTGACTCTGGATTTCTTTTTGCTCTATTTGATTGTGCCTATATGGTGCTTTGCAAGGTGGTTGTGTGCCAGGGATTAAATCAATCTTATGGTCTTCTGGATGTGAAGGAGGTAAACCTGGTGGTAGGTCTTCTGCAAAACAGTCCTTAAAATACGCAAGAAATTCCTTATGCCTAGGGTGCATATGATTTTCCTTTGCTTGCAATTCATTCACCCAAATGAGATATGATTTAGTACTCTTGCGTAATGCACGTTTTGCTTGAGTATGCGAAAGCAGTGGAAAAACATTAGATGCATGCATACCATATAATGTAATAGATTTTCCTTGAAAATTAATATTCATTGTGTGCGTGGAATAATCTATATTTGGGTTATGGTGGTGTCGCCAAGGCATTCCTAAAATAATGTCGCTTGACAGTAATGGAACAACTAAGAAATTTCTTCTTTCAATGTATGAACCAATTTGAATCTCTAAATCTTGAACTTCTTGTGTACCATTATACCTAGTGCCTAAAAATGCAGCTTCTATGCGATAATGCGTAGGTACACTGTGTAATTTCAATTCCTTTACCAATTTTACTGAAATAAAGTCATGAGTACTACCGTCATCATGCAAGATAGTTTTTTCATTTCCATGCACCAAACATTTCATAGTCAATAATGAATGTGGAGTAGGCATACCTGGTAAAGTGTCGGAAGTAGTAGTAGTATCATCCTCATCTTCAGTGAAATCAGGCATATCCTCATGCCCGTCTTCGTCCATGGCTCCAAGATAGTTGATATGTGCTGGTGGCTTCTTTGAATGACAATTTGCTGCGAGATGCCCAGGCTAGTGACATTTATAGCATACTATTGGCTTGGCTTTGGTTACATTATTTTCAATGGCTGGAAGTCTGGGTACATTTGGATTTGCTTGTGGAATAGGCTTAGGATTTGAATTGAGATTGGATGGTAATGCAGGTGGTTTAGCCCAATTCTTGCGGAAAGATGGTGAAGAGAAACGACCTGGATTAAACCTTCTAAAATTGGAATTGAATTGTTTAGATCCATAATTACCATTGGCTTGGAATTGCTGTGGTCGTCTGTCTCTACCGCGTAACTTATCTTCAGTGTCGTGAGCTAGTGAGATGGCGTCTTCAAGGGTAGCAGGCTTGAACATGTTCACTTCAGCGTAGTAATGTCCAAGAAGTCCAGACATATACTTCCGCTTATGTGTCGTCTCTGGTACGTCTTCAAGCATGCGTAGCTGTAGAAGTGCATTCCAAAAACGCTCTGTGTACTGTGGAATAGGCTCACGATCCGGTTGTTGAAGTAAATCCCATTGCTTGATAGCCTTCTCATGAAATTGCGGTGGAAGGAAATTCTGCATGAACTTCTTCTTGAAATCTTCCCAGGTAGCAGGACATTCTATGCTCTTGCGTACTACAGTCCACCAAAGTGATGCTCTGTCTACCAAATGATTAGTAACACACTTGATTTTATCTTTTTCTGGATAGGTTTCCTCATGGAAATAGCCATCAAACTGACTAATAAAAGATAAAACAGTCTTTCCTTCTCATATGCCATTGAAAGTGCGAAAGTTGAAACTTCGTTTACTTATCTTTGATTCCTTGCGAATGGTTTGTGCTTCAAGAGTGGCGTCGATGGTACGTCGAATCAAATCTTCAACTTGAGGTTCTTCTTTGTCGGTAGACGCTCTTTGTAATTTTGTCAATTGCGCTTGCAATGCTTGCCTAGCCCTTCGTTCTTCTTCCAATTACAGCATGATTAAATCCAGCTTTTGTTCCATGGTAGGCTCAGGTAGGTCGTCTTCAGCCATAGGATTATCTATATGTGGGGTCGTCATCCTGTAAAACTCAAAAGACCTTTCTCACTCAAAATCAGGTTAGCGGGATGAGCGTAGCTCAAATTCGGGGTTACAAGGCTATGTATTTTTGGGTATTTCTTTCTCAATTTTCAAAAAATCTGCAATATTTCCTTCTTCGTTTTTGCTGAAAATACTTCAGCGGACCTGCGGATAGGTAGAATACTTTGCCACGAACAACTTTGCAGTTCAAAGTTTTTGCGCAGGAACAGCCCTTCTAGGAGTTTTGAGCACTAGTCAGTTCTGACTCCAGTTGACTAGTCTGACTTGCAGAATTGCAGACTTCGCCGACTTGCAGAGTTGCAAACTTGCAGAACTTAGGCCGACTTGATGAACTTGCAGGACTTGATTCCAGTCGACTTACAAGACTTGACTTCAGAAGTGCAGGACCCGGAGTTGCTGAACTTGATTATCTTGTGTGACTTGCAGAAGCTTAGAGTCTTAAGCTTATGGAACTTATGGCTTACCAAGCCAAATTTGATTTTCGGGTATCGCAGTATGTTGACGACGGATTTGAACGTGGCGAGTTTATACTGACGCCGCCCGAGATGAATTTTCGAGGTTTAAGCTTTATTAAAGCTTAACTAAGCTTTAAGACTTTTGATTTTTTTTAAGCTTTTAAGCTTGTAATTGAAACTTAGCTCTGGTTTTTGACGACTTGATGAAGGAGATGGATGCGTGGTCCTCCGCCTGTACAGCCTGGTCCTTCGCGATCTAAGATTAGAAACATGGGTTCTTGATCGCCAGAAGTCTGCTTGTATCGACGGTTCGCGATGAGATTGACTGTAGAGCCCGATCGTTCCAAGAGCTCCGCCTTCGCACGAGATGGGTAGCGATTGGAAGCTCTTGATCTCAGCTCCGCTCTGATACCATTGATGCACAGATCGATCGCTATATGCTCACGTAGTAAATCCCGAAAGGTCCCCAAGAACAATGAACTCTACCTTTTTGCACAAAAAACAATGTAAAAGCATGAACGACAAGAAGCAAGAGACCAATTGGGTTCAATCTCCCCCCATGCCTTGTGTGAGCGCTTCACAAAGCATGTATTTTATGTATATTTCCATCTTCATGCTCAATAATAGCCCAATTTACAAAAATATGACAAGCTTTTAGCTTTTGAGTTTGCTTTCTACAAAAATAGGAAATAAAGCTAATGGACGGTGCCCATAGAGTCTGGCACGCCCAATCTCAATATCCAAATAGAAATAACATATACGTGCGCATAGGCGCATACAAAATAATAATCAATAATCAATGTCTCGATAGACATAACAAAATATAGGCGTGGTGCCTATCAAAATATAATCCAAAGGTCGAATACTCGCTAGACTCCAATGCTTTCCTCTGCCATTGCTGCTATCTCTACACATCAACTGAAGCATTCACAATCGTTAGTAAAATAATACAATTAAACCGACAAAAGTGAATACCTAGCAGTCTTCAACTATATAAATAAATCAACTAGTTAGAAATAAATCCTAACCTTAATTTATTACGAGTGCGCACTCTAAACTCATAAACATTTATTAATTTAATATGCATTTTGCGGAATCGCCCGCTATGGAATCACCCATGTACACACTAAATTAATGAAACGCCCGAAAAGGACAGGCGTCCCCATCAACTTCTCGCACAAAGAATCCTCTTTGTGTATGAGCCCCGGTCATCTAATTTACGGAATCCACCGTGGCATATGCCTCCTGGCATCAAGATGTTAGAGTGCACACAACTATGTGAGAGATAGCCATTGCACTTGGCTTGAAACGCTTGAAACAATAAGTGATCTGTGGGTCTTGGCGATTGAGCGAGGGCTCCCACACACATACATACACACACACACACACACTCTCTCTCTCTCTCTCTCTCTCTCTCTCTCTCTCTCTCTCTCTCTCTCTCTCTCTCTCTCTCTCTCTCTCTCTCTCTCTCTCTCTCTCTGGGCATGAAATATTCATTCTCATTGTGGCTCCAATAATAATTGGTATCAGAGTGGAAGGGAGTTTCCAATCACGCGCTGCAGAAATCATCATGGTTTCTATTTTGGATGAAATTCAACATGTGGAAAGATATTGAAAAAACCTTTGGCTGAATCCATAAGGGCTTATTCTACTCCAACTTTTTTGCTAAGGCTATTTTGAGCTCTATTTTTTACCTATTATGGTACACATGCTATTTTATCTTTTTTTGCAATTCTAGATAGGATGTTCAAAAACTATAAAATAAGCCAAGGATTATAGTGTCCACTATAGAGACTTTATATATAGGTTATTGTGCATTGGTAACTAGTGAGACAATTTGCTAAAAATAAGTAATTTTAAGTTGTAAGAAGTTTGAGGCAGGTCATAGATTCTAGATTTTATAGTTTTAGAGATTGATATTGACTCCTATTCTTGGAGTAAAGACAAATGTGGTCGGCCACCCATCTTACTCTTGCTAATCCTAACTATTTATGTACACACTCATTTATTATTCTTTGAGTAATAAGCCAATAAGGTATTGCTTATCATAAGTGAGCTATTGAGACACCAAGAAAGAATCTATATATATATATATATATATATATATATGCAGATCTATATGCCACATCGATTGAGAGTTCTTATTGGACAGCTCAGGGTATCATCACATCAGCTTATGATTGAGAGTGGCAGAGCCAATGGCATCCCACGGGAGGAGAGGATATGCCCCCTTTGCAAATCAGAGGTGGAGAGTGAGGAGCATTTTGTTCTCAGATGCCCGGCATACTCAGAGTTGAGATCTAGATACACATTGAGCAGCTCACTTCAGGGATGTATGACTGATATGGATCAGAGATCATTTGGCCGTTTTTTGGGAGAGGCATGGCACATCAGAGAGTAGAGCACACAGCGGGTCCCAGTCAGAGAGGGGCCCACCCAGACGACTATTACACAGTTCTTTCAGACAGACAGAGTGAGAGCTACTATACCAGCCTCCAGCCAAACCTCCGGGCTCACACTACAGCAGGCTGAGGACCAACGTACCCGACGTCGCACGAGGATCCGGGGGTTTCGAACCCCACAGCCACACCGATAGGAGATCCGAAGGATTCTTGATCTACATCGATAGCAGACTGAGATTCGACGACACTCGACACATTGGATCTCATATCTCCAGTTTGCTCTTTCTCCACCGCCGATGTACCACATCCTGCATCTAGGAGGGATCACCTGCTATTAGCGACTTCGACGACTGCTACTACATCCCAGGATAGTATATCTCCCTACCTCTGTTACATATACACATCGCACCACTTTATCACAGCCGACAGTTGTTCCCCTATCACAGCTGACATTTGTTCCCCTTTTGTAGCCATTATCTGGAGTACCAGAGCTACATACGCACATACACATATACGACACTTATCACACTCACAGCACCGTATTTTCAGTTTCCAGTTTTTAGCTTTTCATTCAGCACTTTTATTTTGGATAGCTGGACCTCATCAGTTGTATCACAGTTTGTCTCATAGGCCAGTTTTGGTCTTTAGAAGACGTTAATATAACTTTCTTTCTTTCTTTTCTCTCTCTCTCTTTCTCTCTCTCTCTCTCTCTCTCTCTCTCTCTCTCTCTCTCCACACTATATGCAACTCCATCAACTAATAAAAGAGTAGTTGTTTGCTTTGATTTTTTATTTAAGATTGCTTCAAACTCCCTTTTTGACCTACAAGTTTTGCACAGTGTTTCATATTTTTCTATAATTTTATACATATTGTTCAAAATTGTAAATCAAATCATAAGTTATAGCATCCACTGTATAGACATTGCATATGAGTTACCAAGCTAGGTATGTTGAGAAATATGCAATCACACCCATGTGACAGCCTCTTTGTTATGGAGCAATAGGGCAAGACACAAGTAGTTTGCTAGAAAGGATGCCTGAAATACAAGATGCATGAATCCCATAAGCACAGTGAAGAAAAAGGGTGATGTACCTTCTTATCATTCAAAGATGGAATACTATTGTAATTTTTCCTTTCTGTCATAGTCTATGTCATACTCAAGATTGTGGAGAATATGCCCCTGAAAGAGGTGGCCAATATTGGTTGCGGGTCTTGAATGTAACACGCCAAGACCCTCATGAGAATGTGAAAGCTTATGCCAAGAAGCTGAAGGAAATATTCTGTAAGTTACAAACTTACATTCCCATTCCATCGGCTGCCCAATTGCAATACTTTTTGCATGGGTTGGATTTTAATATCCAAGTACAATTGAGCAGTGTGGCCTTGGCAGATATAGACAAGGCTATTACGTGGGCAGAGGGAGTAGAAGCATGATTACAAACAGCCTACTCCTCTCGAATGAATGTTAATGCGGGCTTAGTACTTGGCGGCAATCCATCATTGACGAATGGAAGTCAAGGGATGCCTATGACTAACCCTAATGGGAGAGGAAATATGGTCCAGAATGTACCCTTGCTGCCAGCTCCTCCCAATGTGACTATGCCTATGGCAAGTCAATTGGCTCCAGCAAACGTTGGAGGCCATGTTTTGAATCCTAATGTTGTTCTTGTGGGTCCACAGCCAATGCCAAATCGGATTGTTAGGCCAATGGAACGACGGGTCGACGATCAAGGCTATGAGTCGAGTGCATCTAATGTCCTTGGCGAAGTCAAGGATATGATGAAGCATTATACCGACATGATTTCCGAACAATATCGACAAATAGCTGTCGACGTTAATTTCTTGAAGAAACAAAAAAATCTGATAGGGAGTCGAGGCCTTGAAGAGGGTGGACCCTTAAGATTTAGTTGTAAGTGGTGTGGTGGACAGCACTTCCCCAAAAACTGTCCAAATGTGAAATGTGACATTTGTGGGAAGTCGAGCCATTTAGCTGCTACCTGTTGGAGTAAGATTAGTTCTCTCCAACAAGGGAGTAAACAGCCAGGCCCTGTTAATCATAGGGCGCAAGGAAATAACTTGCAGCAGAATGATGCACCAAGGCAAATATTGCAGAGGGGAAAAACAACTATAGAAGAGTTGCCACAAGGCAACGGAGACATGCATATGTTGTTAGCTATGACATACGGTCTATGATTTTCATACCTTTTGGACAATTTTATATACTTCACTACTCATTAGTGGTTCATGTGGCTTATTCTTAGTTTTGGTTATATTGTGAGCAGTGGGCTATAGAAACTCCATTAATCTATGGTGCAATTTTTTGACTTGTTCGTTGCTTCTCCTGGACATTTAGTTGTATTTTGTTTAAATGGCTTCATCCTTCTCCATGGACATGGAACTCTATAACATCAAGAAATTTGATGCACAAACTTTACTTTGTGAAAAGAGCAAATCTAGGATGTCCTAATACAAAAAGGGAGTTGAGACTGATAAGAGACAGAGATGCAAAAAGATATGTCTAAAGATGATTGGATAGAGTTGGATGCATTGGCTAGGTCCACTACCCAATTGCACTTGGTAGAATCTGTTTATTTTACTATTGTGAATGAAATCGCTATGCATGACTTATGGAAAAAGTTATGCATATGTATGAAAGGGAGACTACCTCAAACAAAACGTACCTAGTGAAGCAACTGTTTGAGTTGCAAATGGAGGGTACTAATATTGGATCCCACCTTAATGAGTTCAACATAATAGTATTACCTCCCATCTCAATAAAGGGTACTAGTATTTCCTCCCACCTCAATGAGTTCAACATAATATTCAACCAAATGTAAGTGTGGAAATTGAATTCTGAAGATGAGGTTAAGGCAATCTTTCTATTATGTTCCTTGCTTGCATCATGGGATATCTTTATGAAAACCATCAGTAATTTATCTCTAGATGGTGAGATAAAGTTTAATGATATTGTGGAAGGTTTATTGGTTGAAGAAATACACAGGAAATCTATGGAGCAAGGCAAACTAGGACCAAGAAAGATATTGGATCCTTCCAATGTGGTAAAATAGATCATATCAAGAAGTGTTGTTATGAATGCTACTTGACTTAGTACATAACAGTGATATATATGGGTCTATGCCTACAAGGTGTTTAGGGGGTCATCATATTCCATCATGTTTATTGGTTATGTGACTAGAAAAGTGTGGGTTTTTCTTGTGGTTAGGAAAGATGATTCATTGTCCTACTTCCAAAAGAATTTGTCACTTACAAAAATAAGTCTAGAAAGAGACTAAAGTGTCTTAGCACTAATAATGGTCGAGACTAAAACTTTTAGGGATTCAGAAACTTTTGTGAAGCATGTGGCATCAAGCGAGAGCTCACTGCACCTAGTAATCCAGCATAAACTAGTGTGCATGAATGCATGAATAGGAAGATTAATGAAAGGATGTCAACTATGCTTTGCCATACTGGTCTTACTCAAGGTTTTTGGGCTCAAGCTACGGCAACAACTATACATTTGGTAAACAAGTCACCAAATACTACACTAGGTGGTATTTTTTAGGAGACTTGGATAGGCAAGAAACCTTCATATGATCATTTAAGAGTGTTTGTTGTAAAGCTTATGTGCATGGAAAAATCCAAAAGAGAAGTGCAATAAGTTGGGGCCTAAGACAATAAAATGCATCTTTATAGACTATGGACAAACTAACAAAATGGGCTACCACCTTTAAGTTCTAGAAGCTAGGAATATCACACATAGTCATAATATGATCTTCAATGAGAAAGATGCATAAACAGCCTCTCAAGGAAGTGATAATAAGAAGGGTTACTTTCGAAGATGCATTGCCATCTATTGTATTACCAAAAAGGGAAAATACTAGTGTACCAAGTATGTGGAGAGAGGGCTCAAGTGGTGCTTCTACTAGTGAGCAAGAAGTAGGTAGATTTGTTGAGAAGCAGATTGGGAGCCCTATGGTGTCTCATGAGGAAAGAGTGGAATCTAAAATTCCCACTCAAAGTCATCCCATTATTTGATGAAGATCTACCCATGTCCCTTGTCCCCCTAAGAGATTTTAGCATGGGTTAGCTATGTGATGCTAATAGATTATGAGGAACCAATTTTCCATAAGGCAAATATGACTCATGATGAAAATCTTAAGTGGGAGCTAGCTATGCAAACAAAAATGGATTTTATCATGGAGAATCAAACTTTGGAGTTAGTTTCTTTGCCAAAGGGCATACCTTACCATATAAGTGGGTTTACAAGTTGAAGGTTACAATTGATAATGCTAAGCCAAAGTGTCATGCACATTTGGTAGCCATGGGCTTCAAGTATAAGAAGGGTGTGGACTTTGATGAGATATTTTCACCTATAATGAAAATGACTACTCGTTGCACTACGCTTGCCTTAGTGGCTATAGAGAATATTAATCTTATGCAATTGGATGTCAAGATGACCTTCATGATGAGATCTACATGCAACAACTAGAGGACTTTGTGGAAAATGGCAAAGAAAAGATTGTCTACAAATTAAAAGAGGATTATTTATGGCTTGAAGTAGGCCCCATGGGAACGGCACAATAATTTTGATGCCTTTATGCAATCTCATGGTTACAAGAGAAGTGAAATTGACCACTAGTTATACACTAGAAAGGCTAAGGATGGTGTCTTGATAGTGTTAATCCTTTATGTGGATGATATGTTGTTGATAGCTGGGAAAAACAAGTAAGAGGTTGATGCCCTAAAGAAAAGGCTAGTGGAAACCTGGAGACATGCAAAACATATTCCTGGTAATGCACACAAAACAATTGCTTTATCTATCGCAAAAGGATTATGTTAACAAACTACTGTAACATTTCTACATAGTGGGGGGGAAGTCAATTAGTATTCCATTGCCTCCATATGTGAAACTAAGTACTAATGATTGTCCTAACCCTGATGAGGAGAGGGATGAAATGGCTAAGGTTTGCATGTATGTTATGATCGCCACTCACATAGACATTGTTTTTGCAATGGGAATAGTGAGTCAAATCCTGGCAAGAAGCATTAGGAATAAATGAATGGCATCTTGAGGTACTTGAGTGGTACAAGGGATACGTGTGTATACTTTGGGAGATGTACTAGCAGTGTACTTAGGTACATAGATGCATTCAAGCGAGTGGCAATCGCTACCTCTCACATAGCCATGCATGCTCTCACACAAGGATGTAATGAGCTTATCATTGAATTTGATCGTTGTAGTCCTCTTCATCAAATCCTTCAATGGCTTCATGATTCAATGTGCTAGCTCAAGAAAGCTCCATCTCCATGCTCCAACCTCCAACCTCCATAGTTGCGCACAAGAGAAGAGAGAAGAGAAGAAGGAGAAGAGGAGAAGAGGAGAAGAAGAGCTTCTCCATGGTCCCTCACTATCACACACTCACACCCTCCCTCTCTCATGCACAAGCAAGAAGCAAGAACAAGAACAAGAAGAGAGCTAGTTTGCACACACACCAAGAATGAGCTTATCCATTAACTTTTTGGATTTTATATGTGCCCTTCTCTCCTTGGGTACCCAACCCATTTCCATGACTTGGCCATCTGGCCTTGGTCCTCTTTTCCACTCTTTTCCTATTCTTTCCTATTCTCATGGCTCCTTTACATTTACAACTTGCACAATAGGGAGCCTGACACTCTTTCACAAAAATGACTAAAATGTGCTTTATCTCTTATGTGTTATGTCCTTGATTTTAAAAATTTTCCCATGTTTCTTAGTCTTCTTTTTCCATCAGGCTTTCTTTTTATGCTCCTTCTTAAGCCTTCTTTATGCCTTATGTTGTTCTGAGGGTTAATGCTAAATGTAGGTGAAACCCTTTCTTTCTTTCTATGAGAGTTACCCAAATGTCAAGATTCACAAATGAGCTTTTGAGAAGTTGACGCCTCATTATTTCCCAGAAGCTTGAGGATAAATACAAATGTTAGTGCATAACACATATGCAAATGTTATATTTAAGAGACATTGCAAATTATATAAGGTGAGGATCTCTTAGCATACATGGGGCAAGGTGTGGTTGAAGTGTGAAATAGGTGGACTAGATGATACTTGTAACTCATTTACATTAGTTTTTCAAGCATAACTCTACTATGGACATTAGTTGTATATGCACAAATCTTATTAATGTCTCTTATAATGAACTCAAGTAGCTAATGGGAGAGTCCTCTTCTTGTTGAGATGAGATATCCACCCTAGGGTGGCTAGAGAGGGCATGTTCATTAGTCACCTAGCTGCTCATCCTAAGTGCCACCATTCGAATCCCATAGAATGAATGAGCTTAGCTAGTTATATTGCTTTTGAATCCACCCCACATAAGTCACCTAATACCAATCTAGCATTGAGCTAAGACAAACCACTTTGTGGTCTACCCCCCACTCTACCAAGGTCTGAAGTTGACTAGCACCACACAATTCAATGAGAGGGAGAGAGAAGGGGGAGTAGAATGTCAACCCCTCTACTCATAAGGCATAGTATTCCCCCCAGCATCTTAAGACAATGTTGACTAGTTCTAAGGCATAAACCTTATGTCAAGTAACATATCTGCTCTATTAGCTCAATTGCTATAAGAAACACCCAACTTTCCAAGTTCACCTTTTTGTAGGATACTTTTCTCTCATGAAAGTTATCCACCCACTTCCCATGCACATGTCCAAGGCATTCTTTAGGTTTCAAGTTGACCAAATACTATTAGTTTGGACACTTATAACCAAATTCCTAGCCTCATAAAAACTAGGTTTGTTTACATAACTTGTTGCACAAACACAAAAACAAGGAATACAATCCTTTGGAAAAGAGACCCTTTAATTTCAAACAAGAGAGAAATATATTTTATTGTTTGCCAATCAACTATTACCACAAAAACACAAAAACATAACTTGTTGCACAAACACAAAAACAAGGAATACAATCCTTTGGAAAAGAGATCCTTTAATTTCAAACAAGAGAGAAATATATTTTATTGTTTGCCAATCAACTATTACCACCCAATAATCCAAACACTAACTGCCCACATCGAGTATCCACCATCCATTCCCTAATTAGTATGAGGATATTCTTAAACCTTTTGAGCTCGCAAGGCACCTATTCCTTCTTAATATCGTTGTTTTTATTACCAAAGCCTTGATTGTCACTAAAAACTTGAAAAACAAGTCACAATTGTTGAGAGACCTCTCACCACGGGGCTATTCCTAGCGCCCATGACAATAACCAATTCCTTCTGGGGAAACCTTGGCGAGAAGCTTGGGAATAGCCATTCCTACCCCCATACCATCTATACAAAACTATCTAGTCAATACCTTTTATCTGAAAGCACATCCAAAACAAGTAATACAATTTGACTTGGATATCCCTATTTTAAGAATAACAATCCTTCTAGGGAAAATAATCCTTCCTCAATCAAGGCTTTTCTTAAGGACTTCACAAATTGCAAGAAGCAATATCACTTTATACTTGCAACTACAAGAAAATAGTATTATGTCCACTTCGTTAGACTTGGTATCCCTTTGGGTCAAGGTTTAAGTTTTTGAGTTCTAAGATAGTTTCTTTCCTAGACTCATTTCCCAAGAAGCTCTTTTCAAATTGATTTTTGTTCAAGGTTCAAGGTACTACCCTTAAGATAGGGTATTTGACTTGTTGTTTAACTTTTTCCCAACCATAATTACCAACTTCAATTAGGGTTTTATGGTATTGTGGCCCACAGGATCACAATTCCCATCTAGGGTTGATCTAGATATCATTTCAACAAGAAAATCTACTTCTTTTGAGAGAATTCTAAGTGCTAGAAATAGTTTGATGGGGTTATTAGAATATCTTCCTTTTTGACAAGTTAATTTAAGCTCTTTAGACTTATTGAGAGAGTGGGAGAGTTTCCATTAGTCCTTCTTTATAATTCTTAAACAATTCAATTAAATCATATTAGTCATGATAAGTTTAGATTCATCCACTAAAGTTCTCTTCATGTGGGTACCTTAAGGGCTTAAGTGATGTTATATTATTGTTCTCATACCTATACTTCTACTTGATGAATTCACACATGATAGTGAATTTATAGAGACTAATCCATCCTTCATATTTAGTGCTATTCAATTTACATTTGTCACAATATTCAAGAGAGAACCAGGAATTCGTGAGGAGGAGGAGGAGGAGGAGGAGGAGGAGGAGGAGGAGGAGGAGGAGGAGGAGGAGGAGGAGGAGGAGGAGGAGGAGGAAGAGGAGGAGGAGGAGGTGATGGAGTTGTGCTTGAAGGTACCACAACTTGTCCCACTCTAAGTGCGTGTCTTGGGTGCCATGTTGAAAAGGTGCTTTGATTTTCTTTGCTCTCTAATAGATCCCAATCATCTAAGCTTAATCAAATTTGAGTAGCTAGCATTGCAGCAAGCTGGAACAATGAGATGCTCCTTATAAGGATGAAGTAATTGAAGCCTTTGAATTCTATAGTACTCAAGGTACCTTCATCAAACTCTTCACTCATGTCTCAAATTGGCTTTGATGAATAGTGATTAGATGACAAGTCAAATGAAAAGCATTAGATTCTTCTATAGATAATGATGAATTGGATAACAAGTAGATGTATATACTAGGATTGCAATATGGAGTTGGATCGCAAGAGAGAAAAGGGCTAGAATTGGACATGGACAGAGGCTAAGAATACGAGTGTACATTGAAGGGAAAGGGAGGTGATAATTATCCCAATAGGATTTCTAATTTCTCCTATCCAATTCCTCTTTTAGATTGAGAGTAATGTGACATGACAGGCAATGGTGATGAGATGACAAGAAAGATTATTTGGGTAGTGTATCCAAGACAAGGGTGCAACTCCCACATGGAGGATTGGGCCTTGTCATTTGATGCAAGAAAGCTTGAGTTGTGTCCCTCTAGAACCATGTAGGTAAGCTTTTTAAGTAAGGCTCAATAGATAAGCTTAGCCACAAGTGGTTTAGCAAGCTTAAGTAGAGAGTCAACTAGTTAATCTTAGCTTCTAGTCTCAATAGGCTTGTTTGAGACTTTTGGATAAGCTTAGCTTCTAGTCTCATGGATAGGCTTGTTTGAGACTTTTGGTCACTATGGCAAATGAGTTTGATGGGTCTTCTACAAGCATGGCTAGGTAAACTAGTCTAAGGGTGTGAAAACTAGTCCAAGGGTAGGCAAACTAATCTACAAGTAGGCAAACTACTCTAATGGTAGGACGACTAGTCTATAGTAGGCATGCTTATGTAAGCTTGCTTGATTGAGGTTTGGTGGTCTTGGACTAGCCCAAGTGTTGGATTTAGTGTAGGAGGGTACGATCAACCAAGCTCAATTGTGTTGACAATGTCCTATACAAACTCAAGCATAGGCAAACTTGGCAAGATGTAGGCAAGATTGTATCCAATTGAGATAGCCACAAAGTTTGTGTTTAGGGAGGCTTAAATCTAGGTGGTTATGAGCAGTTAGTCTCACATAAGCTTGTGTAAAGCTTCATGTGGGGTAGACTCCTCTATAGTAGGCAGTTTGATGTAAGGTAGGCTTCTCAATAGTAGGCAAGTCTAAGACGATAAGCTTGATTGGTGGTAGGTAAGCTAAGCTTGCATTAGTAGGCAAGGTTAATGGTGGGAAGGTCACTAGTGGGAAAGCTTAGGATGGGTAGGCTCCTTAGTGGTAAGAAAGCTTGGTAGGGGTAGTCTTGCTAGTAGTAGGCAGGGATAAGTTTGCAATAGTAGGCAATATCAATAGAAGATTGACCAATAGTAGGCAAGCCTAGTTGCAAGTGGGCTTCTCGATTGGTGGGAAAAGATAGATGGCATATACACTCTAGTGATATGAAAGGATAAGCCGCTTTGTACTAGGAAAATCTAGTGGTGGGTAGACCTTGCAATGGTAGGCTAGAGAGGGTAAGGGTCAAGGATAGCCTAAGTGGGTAACTAGTAAGCAAGGTGCACAAGGAAGATATATTTTCCACATCCTTCTATCCTACTCAAGTGTAGAAGCTTCCTATTCTACCACATGTAGCAATTTTTTTTCAAATTCCTCTCTTTGAAAATTGATCATTATTTGGCGACAAGGCCCTCAACTTGAAAGGAACCTTAACACACATTGCTATATACTTTTGTATGAATATCCATGGATAATTGTACTCTTCCTCTACAAAAATAGAAAATTTAGGCTATCAAATCTCACTTTTTATGCAAAAATGTTCAATATTAGGCGATAATTATGATTTTGGGGGCTAAAAAATGACCCTACTTTTCACCTAATTTGTCAAAGGACCCATATTTTTAACCTAAAAAGAAAAAGTTCGCCTAAAAGAAAGACATTGACCACATGGTGAGCATACAAGCATCTTGGCTAAGTCAATTCCATCCTGTGTCCTAGCAATGGAACTAGAATCTTGGCCTCAATGAGAGCTCAATGGTGAAACATTGGAGGGATACTCTTGTTGATTCAAGAGTTCAAATCTATTATGAATCAACTACCTCTCACATATTTGGCCTATACTTTAGCTCCAAATCAACCAAGCCTTTCTCTTCAAATCCCATGAAAGTAAAGAAGTCATGGAGGATTCAAGTTGGAGTGGACTTACCTCCTGACCTTCCCATATTGTAGTCTAAAAGCTTGAAGCTTATAGGTATTCTCACAATTTGAGTGGTGCACACTCCTCAAACCACCACTCCAACTCCTTCACATTTGCATCAAGAAGCTCCATAGCTAAGAGAATAAGAATGAAAAAATCTTACCTTCAACTAGTCCCTCACACACACACACACACACACACACACACACACACACACTCTCTCTCTCTCTCTCTCTCTCTCTCACACACACACACACACACACACTCTCTCTCTCTCTCTCTCTCTCTCTCTCTCTCTCTCTCTCTCTCTCTCTCTCTCTCTCTCTCTCTCTCTCTCTCTCTCTCTCTCTCTCTCTCTCTCTCTCTCTCTCTCTCTCTCTCTCTCTCTCTCTCTCTCTCTCTCTCTCTCTCTCTCTCTCTCTCTCTCTCTCTCTCTCTCTCTCTCTCTCTCTCTCTCTCTCTCTCTCTCTCTCACTCTCACAACAATGGAAGATCCAAAGTTTATACATACAAGAATGAGCCCTCTATTCAATTTTGAACATTATATACATTAGGGTTAGAGTTAGGATTCCCCACTTAAAGTTGCAGAGCACATCCCTTTTTGTGGCTCTTTAGAAGGAGTCTCAATTTATGTATGTAACTTATATCAATTGGACCTACTCTAAGTAAAAGAGAATAGAGGTCGCTTACAACCCTCACATCCATTGTGGGTCTTCTAATTTAACTCTGGGACATATTACAACCTGCATGAAAGTGGACCTAGCTCCCACATAATTGCTATAAAAATATGATGATCTCTTGCTTGCAAAAAATAGATAGTATAAATTACAAATGCACCTTATAGATGGACAATGCTTAAATTAATATAATAAAGTTTGTAGAAATTATATTTTTCTAGGAATACTTTCTAGCACTTTGACTAGGCATTTTTTGCTTTATCTTTGAATCCTTGATTACCTTTGTTACCTCTTAAGGTTATCAAGGAGAAACTACTTCGGGACTAGATAATTTTTGTACTATCTTTATGACTTTAAATTTGTGCTCATTTTCTTTCTAGTCAACGTATCTTCATATTTATTTCAATATAGTTAGTTGTTACATACCCATATTCCTCATGATATGACATTTGTTAGCACAGAGTTAGATATTCTTGAATTCTAATTGTTATTTTGTGATTCCTCCTTGCTTCATAATGTACTAAAATCCCCCTCCCTCCTCCACATGTAGATCCTAACTCTTTTCGTTAGTATGAAGGACCATGTTGTTTGACTAACATGATTTAGAAATAAGATAGAAAGCCCTTGCAATGTCAACAATGACGTGTTGGTGCATTTTTTAATTAGAAAATTCTTTTGATAGTTTGCTTGTGGAGTCAACATATGCATATTATAGGTTTTCTTAAAGGTCTTGCTCCCCACTTCCAAGGTGATTTTGTAGATCAGCCTTGCTTTTTGTTAAGCTAAAGTCGTGGAGGCTAAAAACTATAAATTTTGATTACTATTTTGAAAATTATTCAATAGGGTGGTTTCTATAATGTCCCCATAACATGTTTGTTACTAATAAAATGACAATAAATTTTGAAACTATAAATAAATGTACAAAAGGTGTCAAATAAGTGTCCCTATTGAAGAAATGTGAATTATTAGCATATTAGCACATTTGCACATTTACAAGTTGTCAAATGTAAGCATAATTGATAATACTTAATTCGTACAATTAGAACACAAAAAAAACCAAAAAATCAAATCAGGATATTTAAAAACAAATGAAATTAATTGCATAGGTGCATTTTCTTGAAAAACTAGTAATTCTTTGATTCTAGAGCACCTTAATATGATACCAGGAATGCAGTAGGCTAAACTTGCAAATAGATTGCTTTTCTCGAGAAGGCACAAATCGCAAAGCTAAACACAAAATAACTTTGTCTTTTTGAGAGGAAAATGTGAGAATAAAAAGAAGAAAAGCATGTCTTGCTTCCCCATCCTCCCTCCCAAACCTTTATTTAAACTTTTCTCTTTGGGATTATAGATCCATTGATGTTTGAATTAGGCCAAATCTTTGGAGATCTACAATCAAGAGGCAATGAGGATTTTAATGGTGCGTTTCATTTGCAGCAACTTGATCGGTGTTGGATCAAACATACTCAAGTATCAAAAAGATGTGTACCCAATTTTCTAACATCTTCTCCTTTTTCGCCCAAATATCTTACGCTACTTTCTCTTTAAATCTATCTGCATTCAAATGACTTTAACCCATTTATGTTAGATCATGTTTCTACAAGGAACCTTCGGGACAAAAGCAACCAAATCACATCAAAACAAGGTATGGAAATTCAAGCGTACTACTATAATCATGCACTACCTTATGCAACCAAAAATTGGTATTCAAGTGCAAGGCAAGGGTCCTACATGCTTAAGGAGTGAGGAGTGATAGGTGTTTTGTTTTGTTTGATCACTTGAGTACCTCACAGGATAAAGGACCTTGAGTGTTTGCTCACTTGAGTAAATGTCTCCATAATGTAGGATGGATGTGGAGATGCAAAAGAGCTTAGTGTGGCTTTGAGTTGAGCAATTACTTGTGGCTATGAGGGTCCTAGAGGAAGCACCTAACATTACAATTCTCTCTCTCTCTCTCTCTCTCTCTCTCTCTCTCTCTCTCTCTCTCTCTCTCTCTCTCTCTCTCTCTCTCTCTCTCTCTCTCTCTCTCTCTCTCTCTCTCTCTCTCTCTCTCTCTCTCTCTCTCTCTCTCTCATGCGGACTTCAGTAAACTTCAACTCTTATTTTTGTACTTTTCACTAAGTAATTACTAGTCTTAGTTTCAGCTTAATATCTTTCATTATCAAATGTGTAATGATCATTTTAGCTATAGCTTCAACATAAGTGTGAGATGATTTAGTTATGTAAAACAATGAAGGCTTTAGGTAGACCTTTCAATAAATGGAGAAAAAAGAATATGAAATACATTGGTGCAATTCAATGGCATTATGTCTTGCTTCAAATATTATGCCAAAAGGGGGGATTTAAAAAAGCAAGCCCCCAATTTGAAGTTTTTTCACAAAATTTTCCAAAACTTGGAGTTTTTCAATGTATTTGCCAAAACTTGGAGTTTTTTCACAAAATTTGTAGCTTTATGAGGGATAATCTTGTTACCCATATTGAAAATTTGTATTAAACAAGCTATTCAAGGGACCATTTTTTTCAAACTCTCAAAATATACCGAAGAGAGAAAAATGAACAAAATTGGGTTTCTACCACACATCTCAAAAAGTACCCTTATCAATCAGACTAATCTCTAAAATTATGAGTCAATCTAAACAAAACACAAAAAGAACTCAATATAGGAAAATATAATTATTTCTCTTGCAACTATTTAGGAAAATTATGAAAGCCACTTATATATAACTATTATATAGTATCGATATGTGGACTTGATAGCAACAAATGTCAATATCTTCCTCATCTTTTTTACTAATCACTCCAAAGCTTCTCATATATGCAATGGTTGTAGGGAGCTTTAACTCTAACATATCTACAAGGGATATATCATTTTCATCCTCTTGTTGAAAAATTTGGCCAAGTATTTGTTCAACCTTTCCAATGGCAAATGTTGCATCATTTATTGACCACTTCTCATCATAGTTTGTAGCTTTTGACAACGAATCTAGTTTACCATTTGTGGTTCTGAAGGTCTTTCTCATGTCTAGCTCCTCCTATGTAGGTTTAGGCATGATTTGACTCATATAGAATTTAAAGAAAACCTTGTGCTAAAAATAAAAATTAGTAGAATTGACTATGGAAAGTGGAAGGAAGAGCGATATGCAAAAGAGAAGCAAAGAGTAGAGTTGTTGCATAAGGATGGGAAGCAACCATATCGTGGTTTGGTTCAACATCAAACTTGGCCATGGTTTATATCAATATCAGACTTGCCAATCAAAGGTTAGATGAAACATGGTTTAGATAAAAAATACCCAATTAACAAATGAAAATTAGAAATTAGAACATGGTTTAGATTAAAAAACACCTTGATAACGTGATAAGGGGAAGCAAACAATTGAGAAGGTGTAACATGGGAAGGAGAAGCAACCATAATATATATTACAAATGTGACTAGAGTAGACGGTACATGATTAGATTCTATGTAACCATGCTTTCCATAATAGGAGTAAAGGACAAAGATCAAGATTACCTTAAGAAAAAAGTATCACAATCAACAAAAAGGAACTTGGAACATCAATACCAGGAAAAATGAAAATGCTTTGCACACAAAAAAAGAATGATTTATAAAGATATATTTCACATATAAATAGACAATCCTCTGAGGGGAATTAAAATGAAGTGATCAACAAGCTTTATGAAACAAAATCGAGATTACCTTGAGAAAAAAATTGTCACAACTAGCAAAAATGAACTTGGAGCATTAAAATTAAGAAAAATGAAATTTCTTTGCACACAAAATAAGCATGATTTATAATGAGATCCATCACCTACAAATAGGTACCCCCCTCAGTGAATACCAAGCTTTATGGATGTATTCATCATAGCAAAAGGCAAACAATACAATTGCATACTTTTCATAATAGGAGAAGAGGAGCAAGATCTAGATTACCTTGAAAAAAAATTGGCTCAACAAAAATGAAGTTGGAGCATCAAATCAGGAAAAATGAAATTACTTTGCATACTAAATAAGCATAGTTTATAAAGAGATCCCTAACCTATAAATAGATGGCCCCCTCAATGAATCAAAAAGCATGATCAATAATTCCACTTTTAGATCCTCATCCAATCATGTCCACAAATGGATAACTAGTCCATGATTAATAATGTCTACTTTTACTAGAGTTTTCATTATGCTCAAAAAGAAAAATACCAAATATGTGGTCCCTTCACATCATGTGTCCAAAATGAACGTCCACCTCCACTTCTTCATATGCCCTTTAAATCTTTCATTCAGTACTGCATGGTCCCCATCTCATTGAACAATAGCCAACATAAAACTCTCAAGTCTTTGATTTGCATTTTATGCGTTGCGGAAGGGCAAGCATAAAATTTAAATCAGTTTGCTTAAGGGAAGGTTGATGCATCATCATATGTTGATTTTTGTCTATCCCAAGCACACGAATGTAGACATAATACATGTGCTTGCAGGCCACGAAGGGTTTACTTTCCAATTCTCTCTTTTGAAAGTCAGGACACGTGCAGAAGGGCTCAGGATTGATATGCACCTCATACAAATGCTCTGACATAACATAAAATATCACTTTCTCATTTGCCACCACTACTTTCTCTTCCATGAAAACTACATCCAATGCCTCAGTCAATGCAATTTTTCTTTCTGCATCCTTAGAAATACCATGTCTCCATTTTTTTCTTCGCTTGCCACTTGAAGAGGTAAGTGGTTCTATCCCATGGGTCGTAGTATTTTTGGGGATAGGTGGAATGCCATCATGCTTGAATACAAAACCTCCTTTTATAAGAATTGAAATCTCCTCTGCAGAAGCATTGGTGCCCTTGTCAATAGACCAAATCCTTGGTCGCAAGGGCACATGCTTAACTTGTTTATCAACACCCCATGTATGCTCCACATCATGACTGCAAAACCAGAACCATTGTGCAATAGGCTTACCTTGAAATTCCCTCTCTGACCAAAATGAAGGGCATAGTAACCCAAGTGATCTACTTTCTATCACGTTGCAACACTTCTTTCTATTTATAATACCAAAACATTTTCGTTTGCAATGAACAGGCATTCTCCGGATGGCCCACAAACTTCTATGCATTTCCTCCTCTGAGATAATATTAGTTGGGAGATCCATTTCAATCGGCACTGCATGCACCTCATGGTCCAAGCCTACTTCTGTAGGTTGGTCATTTCTATTTTGAAAAATTATCTTGTGTGGTCGTCCTTTTTGTTTTCTATCCCTTGACTCCATTACATAGCCAGGTTTATGAGAGCTACAACCATCTAGAGTTCTTCTTTTCCTTTGAGCTGTTTCTTTGTTTCCAGAAATGAAAGGCTCTCCGTACATGGGGGTGCCAAGAACTGCTCCTTGAACTGTTCGAGCTATGAATGCAGGTGAAGGGGTATTTCTTGCAACCACCCTATTAATAAGAGCATCCATGTCAGGACCACTTCCAGAGTATCTTCCAGTTGTGAAGGCCAGTTGCCTTGAACATTGAATATATGAGTTGATCAAGTCAGTGACACATGCATCATACAAACCAATTTTCTTCTTTCCATCCTCCCATGCCAACCAACTTGCATGCACGCTCTCAGAAAGATTTGTGTTGGGAATACGAGCCCTCTCCCAAGGACTCAAGGAAGCCTGCAACCCAATAAAAAACTCAGCAATTCCTCTTACATGTCTATTTTGTTCTCATACTTGGGTATTCCCACCCCAATGATATTAGTGCATGTGTATGTAACAAATAGAAACAAAAAAAACATTTACATGTGTAGTACTACCCCAATGGTCTATCCTATTCTCCCACCATTTGATCCATCTCTTCAATGGTACGGTACTATCTCGAGGTAGTCCTACTTGCTGCCACCAATTTTGTATAGCTGTGGCATTCCCCTTGCCCTCTTCAATGGATTTTGAAAGGTGCCACCTCTCACATAAATTCAAGTGATGCTTTCGAAGGTTTGAAGGCACGTGTTTCGTTGTGTGCTTTTGTAAGCTTTGTTCCCAGTGAAACAAACACGATCGCTCTCTTCCTTCCAAAACATTGTCAGGTCTCGCATTGAAAACAGTGCGGATCGCCATCCAATTTGCACCGGCTTCATCCGCCATAAAACCTGCAAAGTCTGCAGGAGGGTGTCCACACTCGAGCATCACATTATTAAGGCATCTCCAAAAAAGAATTTGTGTTTCTGTATCCTCTTCCTTTGTATCACAAATAGCAATCACCATGATCCCCTTCAAGCTGCAATAAGAAATACAGTGATTAGCAACTAGAATATGTCAACGAAAATTGATAGCAAGTAAGGTTCTCGAACAAACCATGGATCGTACACAGAACAAGACATTGTTGCCCAGTCATCTATTCTGTGTGTAAAGTCAAAGTGAACCCAAGACTTGCAAAGGTCTCCATTTCCTAAGCGTCGCATTCGATTAACCAATTCCACTCCAGAGCTGGGTCCTTTAGTAGACATCTTGAAAATGTAACTTTTTTCACCCACCCCTCCTTGCCCTGGAAATCTACTGCCATGAAAAAAAGGAAACATGCATCTTTTTTTCAACTCCAAAATGTTATCAAAGCCATCTCCAACAACACATGTTTCTTTTTTTTTTTGGCATGTCACGATACTATTGAACCTGCAACCTCAACAAACGAAAGTTTGTTAAACTAATAACAATGCTACAAACCATTGTTTGCAGACGTGAATAATCGAAACTAACCTCTGATTTTGAACCAATGGCATCAACTCCTCCAAAAAGTTTGTAAGCTCTTGTTCTCCCTCCACCATTGAACCATTAGTTGTCAAAGATTCAGTGATAATTTATTTTGCTACAATCATTTGAATCTTCCTAGCACCACAGTGTCGATTCACTTGCAAACTGAGTGAACTAGAGATCTAATTTTTTTAATTGCAGCCATTGAAGTCCCTGGTTGCACATTGTGTGTGTGAGTGCCTACATGAAGCATCAATCTCTCCATGCTTGTGTCCTTTGGCAAAATGTAATAAACTTTGCAATCACAAGTTGCATAACAAGTGACAACTTTACTACAATAGTGACACGTAATTGAATGTTTTTCTTCACTTGCAAGTAGCCCCTTGCTCACTGTGCTATTGAGGTAACCATGAAAATACATTTTATTATGTTGATTGTTGCTCTCATAGTAAGGACAATTGACTCGATGACATTGTAAGTCTCCAAGGCAATGGCTAATTCTTGAAGTAGCATCAGGGAAGATATTAGTTGGATGGGGTCTTGTCCAGACATGACCATCATATTGTTGCTGCATCCCATCCATGTTTGAAGATGTGCCATATGTCGGCAGAAGAACGAAAGCAATAGAACCATTGTACTCTCTTGGAATCTCACTAACAAAAAAAGTGCCTTCACTAATCTGTAATAAAGCCTTCGACTTCTTTCCTCTAGGGCTATTAGCAATCCAAGGTAAAATCTCTTTCTTTATTTGTGGAAATGAATGAGGACTATCAAGTCCATCATCCGACTCTAAGTCAATAGTCGGAGTTGAGACGGGTGCACAAAAAGCATTTGTTATAAGTGGTGAAGAAGTTTGAGATGACGTCTCTGCGAAGGAATCGGATGTAATATCTACAACAGGTCCTGAAAGTGAATGAGCTTGTTTGCTATTTTCTACAGTGTGTAGTCCTTCATCTTGGTCCATGGTGAAAGTGGTATCACAATGTACTATTTTATACTGAGATGAAAGAGAAGAATCAAGCAAAAACTGCTCCGCACCATTGATATCCAGTTGGCCATGAACCGCGATCTCTTCACTGTAAGCATCAAGTTGGAAAATAGCATACAAACCTACCAGCTTCCGGTCAGGGGGTAGAAGTGATTGAAGAAAATAAGATCTCACAAGAATCTTTCCATCCCTCAGGGGCACAATACGTTCCAGTGATTCGGAGCCGATTGACCATTGAAGAGTAACTTCTGCCATCGTCTCTCACAAAAGCCGGTTTGAAACTCAACAAACAATGGAGCTATGAAGGCGAAATATTATATCTAATAGCATGCCTATTGTTTATCAATTTCTTTGAACGTAGAAATAATAGTCCATTACCCCCACCAAATATGGATTAAATGAGCTCTTACTCCATGGGCAAGTTCTTAGTGACGGTTAAAGTTGCGAATCAGTCCCATTAATGAACCAAATCATTAAAAAAAGTCTACATATTGAAAAATCACAAGATTTAGTTAAATAATTTTTTTTTTAAAACATGTCTTTTCGAAAATAAATCATGTCTTTTCGAAAATCATGTCGTGTTGTAGCACATATTTTTATAAGCACGTTTTATTTTGTCAGATGTCAGGCGCCGTCAGCATTTACATTTTTTAGTAAATAATTTTTCGGTATTCGAGAGAAACATTCTCTCATGATGGATGTTCAATATGCACGTACCGCTTGCCATTGAAAGTTGTGTGTAACGGTTTAAACATATCTTCTTATTTGTCCTTCTTCTTCTTCTTCTTCTTCTTCTTCTTCTTCTTCTCTTTTGTTTCCCTCTTCTTCTCTCCCATTGCAAGTTGGAAGGCATAAAGAAGAAGCAAGAAGGAGAGCAACCCCTGCAACAAGCTCAAACAAGATCAACATTCTCCATCAAACTCACCAGGTAAGCTCCACGCTCCATCCTTATGGATGAAAATCTATATTTCAAGTTTCATTTTTCCTCCATGGTTGAAAGAAATGGAAGGGCAGGTAGACAATGAGAGGAAAACAATGGGAGAGGACAGAAGGAAAGGGGAGGTAGAGAAGGAGACGGTAAACTGAAAAAATGGGAGAGGAAGAGACCTTTGGGACACCCGGGGCTGTCTGCGTCAACGCAAACAACTCTCGGGAGTTGGGCGCAGCCCCCTTTGGAGAGAGGAGGAGGAGAGGGAAAAGGCGAGGAGGGGGAACCCTCAGTACCCGCCCGATGTCTGCGTCAACGCAGACGACGTGGTGGGGGGGCGAGGTACCTTATGAAATGGGGCGGGTAGTGCACAGCCGCCCCCCTCTCAGCCCCTCCTCCTTAAACCACTCCTCTCTCAAACCCTGCTCCCTAAACCACTCCCCTCTCAGCCCCTCATCCTTAAACCACTGCTCCTCCCTAAACCGCTCCTTAAACCTCTTCTATAGCCAAGTTACCTACAATTTTTGGCTTCGGGGGCGCTGCCCCCGAACCCCCGCCAAGGGGGGCCCCCCTTGGAACCCCCCCGGCGACACTAGTAGGGGGGGCTGATGCCCCCCCTACACCCCCCCTCCATATAGAGTGGGTGTAAACCGCGTGAGTCCAAGCCATGAAAAATTAAACCATTTTTAAATCGTACGCAAATCATCCTAAAGAAATAAGTGTGACATTATTTGATTTTTTTGGATTGGGAATTGTCAAACACTCAGCATTGTCTGCGTCAACGCAGACAGGAACAAGGGGTTGGGAGTATCCCCCCTTTGGGGGTGCGGGGGTGAAAATGTGGTCAGGAGGTTCAAATGATTAAGAAAAATTAATACATTTATTAAAACCAAATAACAAATGATATTAAAGTGTGTTGTCTGCGTCAAATGGTCATATTTTGGTGGAGATTAATTAATAGAACATGTGATTTAGTTGACTTGTCTTCATTTTTAAAATGATTTGTGGTTTGTTTTAGTGCTTCTGAGCATGGCTAGAGGTCGGCGTGGTGGTGGTAGGAGAGGTCAAAGTAAAAGGGGCCGTCCAAGTAAGTCATTCAATCACTCTTTTAAATTTACATATTCTATTCTTAATGGTTAAGCAACTCTTTTAAAGTTTCATATAAATGTTATATTCTATTTTCAAATTATTTTTGTAGATACTCCAATTACAAGGTTACGATCCGGTCTATGCAATAGACTAGTAAGTATCGATTAAGAAGCATCCTCCCGTGCATTCTCTGAATCTCCAAATAACAAGGGTGGAAAACCAAGGAAAAAATGTCCTTTCATTGATGATGAAGTGCTTGAGGATAGCATGGATGAAGCAAGCAATGACATTCATGCTGATCCTATGAGCACCCACACTACCACCACAGAGTGTGGTGAAACAACACAGGGGCGGTCTTTAGATTTGCAAACTATTCATGAGAAAAATGAAGAGGTGAATGAGGATGTTGCTAATGAAGAAAAGAAAGAGGTCAGTGAGCATAATAGACACATTGGAGAGAATGTCAAGTTTGGGCTTATGTCAGATGTGTTGGCCTCATTTTTTGTAACGAGGTCTACTTCTCCTCCTCCTATCCCTTTGTGTAGACTTGTGCCCTATGAGGCTATAAGGCTTGCATCTAGTTCTGCTACATGGTTGATTTCATCTTTTGATAATGCTTCGTATATGGAAACAATGGGGAAATTTTTGGTTTCTTTGAGAAGATCCACTGGTGAGCTAATGGATGTATCTCCCCAAAATTTGGAAGAGTGGGGCCCTCTTTGGAGAGAAGTTAACCAAAGGTTTGAAGATGAATTGACTGATGAGTGGGCTGATTTAAGAGGGCGCAAGTTTTTGGTATGGGATGGTAATCATAGGTTGATGGATGAAGAGGATAAAGGAAGATAACTATGCATTGTCTTGCTTTCTCTTGTTTATTGTGATGATAGTTCCTTCTTTGACTAATTATTTATTTTATTATTTGATGTATGTAGTTTATAATGAAGATATTTCGCGACATGTTAGAGTTCTATGTCAATTCATTCAAGTGGAGAAGAAGAAAGAAGGAGAACTATTGTTAGCATTGGATACATCAAATGCGTAAGTATACTTATCACTATTAACTTTTTCAAATGGGTTAATAGATCATCAATTGTGTGTGAATATTGCCAATAGTTTTTATTTATGTGTGAATCTCAAAATATAAAGATAATTTATGTGTGAATGTCAAGATATTTTATTTATACCAATAGGTTTCATTTACGTGTGAATGCCAATAGGTTTCATTTATTAGTTATGTGAATGTGAATGGGTTTTATTTATATGTGAATCTTAAAATTTAAAGACAATTTTCAATGTTGTAGTGTAACAAGAGCACATGTCAAACCCAACCTAGGCCATGAAATTTTCATGTTCCAAAAGTTTGGCATCGCTGATAAACAAAGCATTTTGGAAAGGATGAGCCCTTCTCAAAGACGGTGGGCTGAAATAGAGTATGAAATTGAGGGAAAAAGTAACCATGGCAATGATCCATGGTACAAGAACCCATGTTTGCTAATATCGCTTTTGGTGTGGAAGGTAAAAAGTTTGGTATAGTATTTTAGTTTTCAGCATAACAAATTGTGGTATCTTGAATTTAACCATAACTAAGAATAGTGTATTGGTTTTTCTATTTAGGATGACTATAACTGTGCCATACTCAAAGAGGAGACCCGCCTCAAGGAGCTTGCATTGCCAGAGGCAAATTATGAGGCAAAAAGAAAACAATTCATAAACAAAGAGCAAGATAAATTGAGGGACAAAGGATACAAGTACCTTGGAATAGCTAATCCTACGCATGGAGAGGATTTCTTTTCTGTTTTGTTTGCATTGAATTGGGATGAAAAGAACATGATGGCTATTACCAAGGACAAATTGTATGCCATTTGTAGTGCTAATATTGTTGCGGAGAGGTATGTTTTCCTCATGGACTAATGTTCTCTTATTTTTTGGAATTGAACATAATTTGGTTCAACAATATTGAAGTTATGTTTTGTTCAATGACCAATATATTAGAAAAAGGGAGATTTTACTTCTCATGACTGTCACGAAGGCAAAGGACTCCGCTATGTCACACTTTGTGGATGTAAGGAGATTTCATAGCTACATGAAGCAAGAGGTGTATTGGTTTCATATGATTGGAGAATGCTCCTTATTGATCAGGAGCTTACAAGTTGATGGCATTGAGATTCCAGGAGGCTTTGATGTTTTTTTTAAAGGCCAAAGACGTTTACATATTTTAAAGGCATTTGCAAATATTTTTGGTGAAATGAAGAATGTTGGAGACTCTGAGAAGGTTCCAGAGCTCACACAATTAAGCAAGAGGGTGGTATACAGGTATTTCTAGTATAAAGAAACCATATTTTCTAAATACCATATGTACAAATGTATTCTAACTTAAGAGTGCTTTTGTTGTTTGTTCTTATGTTTTTGGAAAAGATGGTTGCGTAGTCTACAGGAAAGTGGAGTGCTAGAAAGCCTCCCTCCTCTAGTGGAGGAGTGGATGGACTTGGGATGTGAAAATTGTATGTTCTCAAAAGCACTGCTTGAGAGGGGTCTGTCGGAATGGGAAATGCGTATTTGTCCATGGTGGATAGACTATCCATTGGATGACATTACACGGCAAGAGATTGAATTAAGAGAGAGTAAGTACTTTGAGAGCCAAACATAGTAAATATGTGGTAACTCTTGCTCTTAGCTATTTGTTTTAGTAATACTTGCCTTATATGCAGGATTTCTGGAACAAAATAGAGTAATTTCTATGCACAAAGAAGAGGATGAAGGAAATGGTACTTTCTAAAAATGTATTTATTTAACATGAAACTTATCATAACTTTTTAGACTTTTGTGTTTTCTTAACTTTGTTGTTTTTGCAAATTAGAAATGTCCAATACAATAGACATGGTCCCTCATGTTGTGGGGATAAAGGTGACTTGTGGTGGTAGCATGGCAAAGGGTATATTGGATGGAATGCAAATTTTTAGTTTGATCCAAGTAGCCTTGTTTCTAAATTGCATGAATATGATATTATATTGTGTTGACTTCACACTACTTAGGTGCCATTGGTGATGCAACTGTTGATACTACAATGAAGAAAAAGTCCATGGGAAAACGAAAGAATATCCCCACGATAGATGATGCATTGAAGCATAGCAAGGGTAAGCCAATTTGCATGAATGATAGAGTTTAGGATTTTCATTTGACGAGTCAATTTATTAAAGTATTATTTTGTTGTCGTTATATTGCGTAGGTAATATAAGTGAATTAAATGAGGTTGGTACAACAAAGCGAAGGTCTAAACACAAAGAGAAAGTTGTTTCATTGGATGAAGAATTAGAAGGTGAATCAAGTATCATTTTTTGGATTATTGGAGTCATGTTAAAAGTACATTTTTTTATTTTTTTGAAGATAATATAAAATCTAAACATTAAACACTAAATAATTTGCTTTCCTTCCTATTTTTCTTTACAACTTTAGGCAAAAAAGATGGTTTTGACATGCATAGCATTTGGAAAGAAAAGGAAAAAATTAAGGGTCACTTTGAGGGATCTTTGCAACATACTACACCTTCTCGGGCTATGTCATTCATGACTTAGTCATCAGAGCCTATACAAGAGTCTTGTAGACATCCCGCCATACGCAAGACAGGTATGTAGATTTCTAGCTTTACATTCTGAGTCTTAACATTTAGCCAACATCAACATTTGTAAGTAAACTTTATTTTGATTATAGGATTTCAATACCAAACTATCGTAGATGCTCTGTTGGTAGACGTGACATCGATCGATGATTTTGCATTGGATGGGTATATTTTATCACCATTCTCTATATGCACATCTATTGTAATGGTTACTTATGCTTTGTTATTGTGTTTTCAATTTTAGCATTAAGCGCTTCATGGAGGGAAATACCATCAACTCTTACCAGTGTAATGGTGTCCCATCATATGAGGTTACTAAGTTGTTGTTTGCAGATTTTCCTACATCTTTGCTTGTTGTTGGCCTTGAGGCAGAAGGTATATGTGCTTGCATTAGTTTAGTTTATAAACTCATGTGATATTGCATGGTCTTATACATCTTTACATTTGAAAGGGATTCCCGAATGGAATACATTTTCTAGTGCACTTGTCAAAGGTGTCATGGACCTAGCCCATAGATTCTTGGCAGATGAGGGGTTCTTGGTGACTTTGGGACTTGCACAACACTTTGGAAAAGTGCTTAGAGGAGCTCATGCCATTGGATTGAAGCTCCATCGCACATGGACTCTCGTGTGTGAGGGTGGATATAGACACCCTGATACTCGAGAGGAGGTAAGTGTGTTGAAGACAAACTTGTAACTTTTTAAAATAAAAGTTTAAGTAGCTAACAAGATGATTCTGCATTGCTAGGTCATGGACCTTACTATTGGCTTGTTTTATCGAGGGATGCATGTCCCTTCATATGATAGAGAGGCTGGCGAGAGGGTTAGCCCATACAGGTTTCCTGCCTCTCGTAGCTTCCTCTTCGAGACAGACCTCCAAGGCACATCATTTGAGCACACTTATGTAGATGGTGTAGAGGTTCGAGGGGGTGCAGAAAGATCACTAGTTTTTTATAGGTGCGTTATACACTCTCAGACTGGTTTATACTTTGCATTAAGATATGTCATGCTTTTGTTATGGATGTTACTAAATGGTTTCTTTTGTAGGTGGCTCCTTGCTACGTTCACAGAGGATCTCGACTATGTGCTGGATATTTTTTCAGGTTGTGGCGGCCTTGGTAGAGCATGCACAGAGATGCATAGTTTTTGCATGTGCCTTGAGGGTGATTTTAGCCTCTACAACCAGTGCTTGGTTGATGTGGCATGCGGACCACCATCTGTTCATCCTAGTGACGATGATGATTTCACATGATTTGTAGTTGCATTATTTTTAATATGATGCCTTGTATTGGTAGTGCATGCCATGGGGCTTGATGATGCTCGGGAATTATGTATGACTCTATGGATTTTGGATCTCACTTAAATTGGGATTACTTCATAAACTTATAAAATTATGCTAAAACTTCATGCTTTAGAAGTAGTTGCATACCTATTTTTTGTTAGAGATCACACCATTCAATAGTTTGCGATTACTTTGCAATTCTACATCCTAATATAATTGATCTAATTAGTTTGCAATTGCAAAATAATTAAATTCAAAGTGATCCAAAAAGCTCCATAAAATAACCAAAAAAATCCAAGTGATGACCAAAAAGCTTCAAGAAGCACTTAAAAAGCTCCAAATGAAGAGCTTGCTAAATAATAGCACTCTACCAAAAGTACTATTGAAGCAAATATTGTGACCCCCAACAAAGCTAAATGCAAAGGATTTTTGCATTATTATACACAATTTGATTTATGTGATTGCTTTTTCAGCTCCTTAAATGTATGGAAGACAAACTTTAGTGTAGCATCATAGAGAAATAATTCCTAACTTCTCCCATTTAAGATCAACAACAACAACAACTCATACCTACTAATCATATATTTTAACGTACACCACAAACTTTTGTCATTCATGCTATTCACTTTCAGTATGAGTGGTAATTAATGACTCTAAGTTTTAACATGATGTTAGATAATATTTCATAAATTAGTTAAATTGTTCATTTTAAGTTTCTCACATGATGTTAGATAACATCTCATGAATTAGTTAAATGGTTAATTTTAAAGTCATAATCAAACCTCATACCTACTAATCTTAGCACCTTTTCATGTGGAAAATAAAAATCATTTCATATTCATATTCCTTTTTGCATGAATAATGATTGGTTAGTGTAAATGACTCAAGTCCTCTTTAAAACTAAACATTACCTAGGGTCATGCTTCCCACTTGTGAAATTTTGAACTCTTTGAAGATAAGCTTGTGTGTAATACATGGAGGCATAAGACCTTAATGACTTAATAAACATCATCTACACCCTATTAGGACTAAAGAAGATGGGTGAAATTCTCAACTTAGTTATCATGCAAGAATGATCAAAGTTCACGAGTTATAAGGCTCTTTTCATATATGTTGCACTCCAAGACAAGAATTTGCATTTATTTGGGCGCATGGGATACAAGGAGTCATTCTTACTACCAATATAGTGCTACTTTATTTGATATGAAAGTCTAGCATAAGTAAATATCTAGTGTAACCTTGCAACAATATCAATTAGCTAAGACATGACAATATCTCTATCTAAAACAATTTTCTTCCATGTAGCTATGATCCCCATACATTTATCCAAGGAAGTCTATGTTTAATTAAACGTAGATTGCACAATCGCATATTGTTCATTAGGCACCATAAATCCTTGGATAAATGTATGATCCCCATACATTTATCCAAGGAAGTCTATGTTTAATTAACCGTAGATTGCACAATCGCATATTGTTCATTAGGCACCATAAGAATGTCCAATGACTAAGGATAACTATCTCTATTGAGTGAAGGCGCTTTTAGGGGAGGCTAAATATAGAAGTGAATTTATAATTTAGATATAAAAAAGAATTAGAGTTTTTCACCTAAAAAGAGGTCTACAAGTCAACAATAAAAGATACTTTAAAATCAATTGTGAAGATTATCCCTAAGCATCTTCAATGAGCAAGGATGCACAAAAATATTTATAAGATTCCAAAAATCTTTAGGTCTAAAATGTCTACGCTCACATTCGAATTCATAGACTCGCTCACATTCAAATAAATTAAAGATGTTACCAATGCAAAAGTTGAAAATGGTTCTAAGCAGCAAATTAACCTATATAGCTTGTCAATCTTGTACATATGCATGTACAATATTTAACCCTTCAATATGCCATGACAAGAACCACACTACTATTCATATGACACACATGGAGTCAACTCAAGGAAGTTCTAAATGAAACTTTTTATTCCATGCATCTCTAATAGAGTTTTTCTACTGTCACTTTAGAAACATGTAAATGCTTCTTTAAGAAAGTGAGATTTGATCAAATGTAGAATACTTATTAAGTACAAGCAAGCATAAATTAAGAGTGTTTAAAAGCTTGTGTTAAAGTTCGGTTATGTGGTTTTAACTCATGGGTTGAATGGGACACGAGACATAGCTCTTCTATTAAGAAGTAGAGCATAGAGCATTGAGCATTGTTTACTACCATAAACACCTTGAGAGCTTGCTACATGCATACACTCACATGTGTGGGCATTCAAACACGCATGGATATATGCAAAACCTCACATGTTTTGATGGTGCATGCAACCATGTAAGATAGTGCTCTTGACATACTTGCAAGTATAAGTCAACATCATTGATCTTTGTGTGCTCTATAGGGTCACAACCATGACGCGTGCTCCTCTTTTGTAGAAAGGAGGAATAATGACCTCCTTGTAGAAGGCATACCTTAGATTCTAAATTGAGCTTTCAGTATGTAATGTTATTTTGATAGTTGGAAAAGAAACTCACAAATGCTGAAGATAGAACTAGAAACTTTGGTTTTTGAAAGTTTGGAAGTGCACCTTCTTTGATAGATTACCGAGCCACCCACAAGAAACAAGTTGTCTACTTGGACACAAGTCCTTTTGATTTGCCCCTTGTCATCTGGTTATGAAGACGTCTTTCAAAAATTTTAAGCTTGATGCCTGCTAGTATTCAAGAAAAGACTAATTAGAAACCAATATATTTTCCAAGGAAGCATATCTCTCAGTTTTGTTTACTTTTGATGAACCATCAAGGTTGCTACTTTGTGGGATGTCTTGGACCTTATAATTAAGATACTTTGTAGATCATCCCCATAATGAATGAGTGTGTAATTAGATTCAAAAAGGTTCATAAAAGTATATTAACATTTTTGGACAAGTTGGACAACATCAAACTTGTTGCACTCAACTTAGAAAGTATCATTCGGTTCTTTTGCCACACAGGATGGATGGCAAATACCTAAAGCATATCAATGCTTTCACATCAAGGAAAAAAAACTATGAGATTTCTCATTCTTTTATAGATGGAGTTGTTACATGAATATGTATGTTTGAAGTTTGTGACATTCCAATATAGCATTTATGAATATTATTTATGTCAACTCTTTGTTATATGTTTACCTTCATTAACCTACAATCTATTTGATGAAGCTTGTTGATGTAAGTGCTATGATTTATCATTTGAGATAAGATGACAATCCTTGCTTTTTGGAGAGCTTGGCTATGTTTTTTCATGTGGCCTATTTTAGGGAAAGAGGGCAAAAAGAGAAAAACATGTGCGCTCATAATTAGTGGATTTTAATGTTTCAATAGTCATTTTTGAAGTTTTGGCATGTTCGAGATGTGATAGCACTACCAAAACATCAAGATTCTATGTCTAGCAAGTTTTACAATCACTACATCAACCTCAAGGAGCCCTTCTCATGCTAGACAACCTTGTCTTTTGATTGATTTCAAGTTTCATCTACACAATAATATGCTATTTGGATACATGTTTCCATATAATCCAATAATTCCACAATGAGGATGCCAAATTGTGGCTTAAATCATGGGTAGGATGGCCCCTCCTATGTGGTTTTTGTTGTTCTTTAGGGGTTATGTATTTTACAATGTAGAATACTAGGTTCTCCTTGTTTCTACTTTGCAACAACATTAGGTGTTCAATGGTAGGGAAAAGCGTACTACATTCATTCTCTAGCATTATGCTTATGCATAAGAAGAGAACATCTCTTGATGGTTTTGTTCTATTATTTTCAAGAATACTTATTGAGAGGTACAAAGTGTTGTGCATTCATTTCAATAATTGCAGGATCATTATGCTCCCAAATGTAAGAGGTTAACCAATGAACACTCTCAACAAGGGCTCATCATGATATAGACTTAGGACTCCTTTATGAGATGGACTCGAAAAGGCTTCAGGGTGTCCTTAAGGTAAGTAGTGATGAAAATATTTGGTTTTTGTAAGTTGCATAGAATTCAATTGAACTTGGTGCTTGTTTCTTAATTTTTATTTCATGCAATCTATTATGTGACATTGTGGTTGACGTTTTGCAATTTGATAAAGCATAAAATAGCATTTTAGTTGTCTAGCATGTGTTAGTTTCATCTAGTAAGCCTTCAATACACCTCAAATCAATATGCCTAAGTGGCTAGGTCGAAAATGAGTGTGTCTTTGAATGAGTAAGTTATTATCTTCCTAAAAACATTAAACATTTATGTGCTCTTTCAAAAGGAACTATAAAAGTAGTCAAGGACATCTAAGCTAAGCTTTAAGGTGCCAAATGCCATAACTATTTTCAAATAGTTTCTTGAGGTCTTGCAAATGAACTCGGGCTCACAGTGTACTATCTTGGCAACTTAGATGCTGACAAATGATAGCCCCTTCAGTTTAAAATGATAACGAAAGGATAAATTCAAAAAGAAAAAAAAAGATTAGTGTTGAAAGCATGCAAGTACCTCAAAGAATGCCAAATACTACTCCTTGTTTACAAGACATGATCTGGAAAATACATTTAATTATTAATTTACTGCCTTACTTCATACTATGCAACCCTTGCCTATTGAATAGACGATGTGTGTGTGTGTGAGGTCTTTAATCTTAAGTGTTTGAAGTGAAAGAATAGGTAAATGGGATAAACTTTGTGAGTTACACATGAGCACATTAGAGTAGTTCCACACGATGGAGGATTTTGGAACTTAGTTGTGAGGTATCCACATGTAGGTCAAAGTCGAGGTTGGATACCACCATGCCAGTTGAAAGGGAGAGTTTGAAACTAAGACACAAGCATGAGCAATCAACAACTAGGAGACACATCACAAATTTTGGTGTTGGTCCATTGGATACCTCCTTTAAAGAGGGTGTTCCCTTTGCTACTAAAAGTACAGACACATAAGTAGACATAGTCAAGTATGTCCATCCTTTTGAACTTCGCCACATGGACTCATGCCTGTAAAAATTTTACTTGCACGTGTCCTTGCGTTCAGATGGAACAAAGTGGGCTAGGAGTCAGACTAGTTAAATTGCAAGGCTTATGTTAGTTACTCTTTGAAGTTCAAGAAAGTGTAAGTGAGTGTAGCATGTGCCACTGGCGTTACATAGGTCGATGCAACGCAATGAGATGCGATTGATTGTGTGTGGAAGAGTGAGGCTCCCTACATATGAACAAGGGGCTCTTCCATTGAGCCGAAGGCGACAGCTAAAATTGGAAGGGGAGCTAAATTTGTCAGAGCCACTTGGTTGCATTGCATATCCCAGACTCCAGCCGCAGAGAGAGAGAGAGAGAGAGAGAGAGAGAGAGAGAGCCCCTCGTGGCTTGCTATGAAGTGAAGGAAGGACCCACATTCCAGCTAACCCCCTTCTCCTCCCTGCTGCTCCAAACGTGACACCCCATTTTTCGTCCACCTTTCCATACATTTCTCTCCCTTCTTCTTGCATGGCTGCTCTCTCTCTCTCTCTCTCTCTGTCTGTCTGTGTGCCAATCCTTCAATCAATCACACAAGCCGCACTCCAACCCACAAACACGAATACAGACACAGACAGATCTTTCCTTTCCCTTGTCGAGCTCGCCCTTCCAGAAGCCCCTGCCTCCCGGACTCTCTCTCAGCCTCTTCCCCCCCCACCTCTCTCTCTCTCGCAGTACAATCGTCCCCGCTGTCCTGTAAGTCGATTTCCTCTCTTCTCTTCACCATTTTTCCTGTTGTTCTAACAGTTGCTTTTTCTTCAACGAAAAGCTTATTTTGTCAAACCAATCGCTGCAAAAAGATAGCTGCCCATCAGAGCGCAAGTATGCAAGTATAATGCTTTTGACCCTCTACGTACAAGATATGGATTTTTATTATTAAAGGGGTAGAAAGGGTGGGCGTTTTTATATGTGTACATGAGCTTTTGTGTCTCTGATGCAGGCTAGAAACTATTGTCTCTCTTGTGTCCTTCCATGCATGGCCGATCTCATTTTCTCATGAATCCAATGGCCTTGGAAATGCATCCTGACTGTCTACATCCAATAAGGAAACATTGCTTATTCATCTCTTTTTATTTGGAAGAGGGCGAAGGTTATCTGCATACGACCTTATTCATTTATTGTTATTTGGGGGAGGGTGGATGTAATGTGCACATGAGCTTTGTGCTCCTGATGCAGGGTAGGAAATCTACCATAATAAAAGAGGCATTTGTGTATTTGTTTATTTGTTGGGAGAGGGTGGGGGTAATGTGCATGTATGAACTTTTTGCTTCTGATGCTGGTAGGAAATTTCCTGCTTTGATTTTCTCATTCACAAGCCGACTCTCATTCACTCAATCTATATGCCTTGGAAATGGGTAACTTGGTTGAGCCTATTTTGTAACTCTGGATGAAGGTCAACTTTGTTTAAGAGGATTCATTTGCAGAATCTGGATGAATGCGAATCGTTACAGCGGGCGAAGTCCGAGGATGCCACATGATTAGAATGTCTGCATCACTAAGCTCTCGTGTTCACTAGCCCTTCTTAGTCGGAGGAGCCTCTGAGTGATAAGAAGCATCGTGCAGTCGAAATCCGAATCAGGTCAACAGGGGTGTTTGTGATACTTGAGCATCACCTGCATCTTTGGTCACTGGCAAGCATGTCGGTGAAAGGGGCTTTGGTGTATAACAGAGATTCATTGGTGGGTGATCATTCTGGGAAAAGCAAGGTCCCATTCGGAGAGGGGAAGAGCTTAGCTTCTTCTGGGAAAGTCGCAAAGCCTCCCCCACCTTCACACTTGCAGCAAGGTCGGCCTCCCAATGCTGAACCGATCAAAGACTGTGTTAAGCCCTCCCTCTCTAGGGCTCCAAGCTCAGATGTCACCAGGACAGAGAGAAAACATGACCCCTCTTCAAAGGTCAAGGACACGTCACCCAGAGCCGTGGAGAAGAAACAGGATACCTCTGTGAAGGTTAAAGGTGCGTCCCCTCGAACCACTTCAGGGCTCAATGTCCAATGTGAGCTAACCGCTATTAGTACCTTTGAGAAACCTGATAGGCCTAGGCAGTCAGTTAGAGGCATGGACAAGCAGTCTTCAAATGGTATTATTGAGAAACCTGCTAAGGCCCAGGGTAATGAGGAAAAGCAGCCTGCCAATGGTACCATTGAGAAATCTGATAAGACAAAGCCATGGGTCCAAGGTGCTGACACAACGCGTGATCTGCATGACAAGTCGAAACCCTTGTCCCGAAGTTTAGATTTCCGGTTGGATTCCATGCGCCGATCCAAAGAGCTTACATCCCAAAACAGTGTGGGGAGTGAAAAGGCTGCATCAACAAAGGGGCTTGCGACCAGTGGAGGTGAGAAGGCTGCATCTGGAAAGGTGCCTGTCAATAAAGGAATGGAAAGGAACACCACTGGCAAGTCTTTGTGTATGGAGTGCCGAGCTGTTTCAGAAGGTGCAGTTTGCTTTATCGGCAATGATGGTAGAGTATCGGCCTGCACTTCGAGGACTGCTGTACGGCTTTGCAAGAACCTCTCATGTGCAAATAACAATCCTGAACTTGCTGCAGCTTTGGCTGCAGCACCAAAGAAATACCTAGTCTCAAGAAGGCATTCAATGAAGAACCCATCAGTGCCTATCAGTACCAAACCTGGCAAGTCTGCCAGCACCTCTACAAAGGCAGCTCTTAGTAAAGCAAATGACAATGCAATGAAAACCCCAAGCAACCTGGCATCTTCGGAGGGTGATGATCAGGAAGAGCTTGATGATCACTTTAACATGGAAGGTATGCCAAATGGTGAAGCAGGTAATGTCAAGAAGCCGGTTGGATACCAAAGAATGCGGCGTAGGTCTTTTAGTGTGATTGAGAAGCAAGGCCCTGAGGTTGTAACTCTCAGAAAGCAAATGACCCAAGAAAGGAAACAGGCAGAAGAGTGGATGCTAGATTATGCCATCGAAGAAGCTCTGCACAAGTTGGAACCTACTGGAGGAACAAAGGTAAAGGTGCTGGTGGAAGCCTTTGAAAGCATCATACCCCACAAAGATGTGGATGCGCCAGTAATCTCTCCGAGAACACCACCAACCAAGAGTTGAATGTGCAGGTGAAGATATCCCTTAGCATTCCTATGAAAGTGCAGGCGACCTGTTTGTGTTTTAAGAGTGGCCTTTTACTGACTCTCCTTTGTGAAGTTTCATCCGCATGAACATACGGGCTATGGGTGTGTATGCATGGTACAACCCAAGGAGTCTTTTAACTGTTGTTGTTTTCCTGAAAACTACACATCGGGAGCTCTAAGTAAACTTAAGCTAATATTGTACACTGCTCAAAAACATGAAAATGTCCCCTTTTTTTGGGTATTTTTGGGGGTTTGGGCGGGAGGGCTGGGCAGCCAGCCAGAGTCTTTGTGCACTCATGGTTGCAGTGAAAGTTGGCGGCTCTTAGCAACCAAATCTTATAACCAATCCAATATCTGTGTCATTGTTGGCACCTTTGCCAGAAATCGATATCAATAAACTATGACGAAAGTTGAGGGATTAATACTTTGGACCTATAAACATATGTACTGGTTGGGAAGAAGTAAGGAGGGGAATAGCGTAAGGAGGGGAATAGGCGTTTAATGTACTTACTTCATAATCAAGGTGTACAAATCTAAACACATGTATCAGTTGGACAGAAGTAAGGAGCAGAGTATAAGGTTGATGTTCTTTCATTCAGTTCTCAACCAATTTGCAGAGTAGGGGGTTAATGTGGTTTCATTTAGTTATTAGCGAATTTGGAGTCATTTAGCCCGCATATGCAAGTGAGATCGAATGGAATAGCAGTGCTGCAGCAAGAATGCTGTCCATCCAGGCAGTTGTACAACATGCAAGTCTTTCTAAATACTTCTGTTAAAATACTCGACCTGTATACATGGAATCCCCATTGGAGTTTGTAAAGGAGTTGAACAAACATGAGGTGTTATATTTGCAGTGCTGATGCGAGGCGTGGCATTACTTATTGTTATATTGTCACAGATATCTTTGGTGTTTTTAATCTGTCAGATGACTTTTCAGAATGTCCATCTTTTGTTTCAAAAATGCAGTACCTCAGAGCTCCCTTACTCAGAGCTCTCTTACTCAGTAGGGGGTGTGCACATGTTATTGATCTTAGAAAACCCTCGGCCTATTGGGGTTTTTGTACTTGCTTTGAATGGTTGGTACTTTTTCATACATTTACATGGTAGGAGTTGAGAACAAAGTTTCAATCCTTTTGTTTGAGCTAATGAAGAGTGACAGTTGGGGGAGAGAGTTATGGGAGGTCAAAGGTTAAATTTAAAATCGTCGTTTGAGCAGCTATGTAGTGTTGCACCTTCAGGTGGAAAGTGGGGGTTACCCTTGGTTAATTTTTCAGAAAGGCATTAAGAATGCATTATGAAACTATTTGTTTTATGATATCTTTTAATTCTATTAAGAAAAATGGACCAAAGCAATATCTCAAACCACCTAAATGAAGCCAGTCCTATGTGGTGTTGGAAAATTCCTAAGACATTACATTTTCAAAAGAAGTAAATTTTCCTGTTCTTCATATTGTAACATGATGAAAAAGCAAAAGCATAACATTTGAATTTGAAATTTACTTTTGACAAAGCAATAAATTCATGACATGCACTATGCTCTCTCTCTCTCTCTCTCTCTCTCTCTCTCTCTCTTTGTGTGTGTGTGTGTGTGTGTCTCTAAGTGTTGGCATTGTGCATTGTTCCACTTACAAGCTTTGTTGTGTGGATGATTTATATTGTTTTCATTTGAGGGGAAGTGCACCATATTGGAGGTTCTACAATGATTGGGAATTGAATAGTATTCCACGGCTTATTGGACTTGGTGAGCATATCTTTGTTCAACACATGGATGAAACGGTCATTGTTAATGTGCATCTTGGTGAGACTTATTTGCTTTTGACCTCTTGGTGGATTGGCCTTTTGTTGATTTGTGATGTGTAGATCTTTCATGGTCTTTTTGGTTCCTTTTCTTTTCTAATTTCTTTTTTCTTGGGATTCTTCATAATGCAAGGGATTGGAGTCAAAAGTGTCATAATTCTAGAGGATGTGGCCATGTTAAAATTGAGCTAGCTCAATGTGGTTTTCAAAATAGGAGGGTGGTGGTGGATTGTAAGTTAGGGTTTGCTTAAGGAACTCCACACACACACACACACACACACGCACGCATGCACACAATGTATAAAGAGTGGGAAAGCATGGGGAATATACTCGATCACATTGGCATGGTATAACAGGTGTAAAGGACTCAATCAGGGTTAAGAATTAATACACTAGTCTTTTCACTTTCTCAACAACTTTTGTTCACCTGTCCTTTCATGGTTGCAAGTGGTCTCTCTCTCATATTCTCGTCTTTCTCTCTCCTTTGCACAGACTCTTATACAATCTTCTCTTTTCTCTTAGTCTCTTCATGACAAGTGGTATTAAAGCATAGGTCTTTGATCCATTCTCCTTTTTCTTTCTTCATATCTAGCTTCCTTTTAAAATTAGAAAACCCCATCTTAGACAGGTATTGCAGGTACAAGATATGGATTGTGACTAGCAGTGACTTGTAGGACAACTATAGTTAGAAGACACCATAGTTGAAGGCATTTACAAGAGATTGTGACAAATCTGGAGGCAAAATGACCACAATAATAGGTCATGGACAATTTTTGAGCCATTTTTAACAGGTAGTTTGGAAAAAAGGGCCTTCGAAGACTCAAGTTGGAGAAGGGGAAGATTAACTAACAATTACTTTTAAGAAGCTTATGTTTTCTTTTTTCTTTCAAGACTTGGCAAGCTTCTATGGAAGAAATTTGTATGCACATTTTCATTCTCCTTTTTAGGGCACACAAGGATCATTGAAGAGCATTCTTACCTTCATTGTAAACAAGTTTATAACCATTTGGAGGGGGCTTTGAAGAAGGACCATGATTCCAATGCTATTTGTGCTGATTTTTTAGCATTTTTTTCACTATACATTCTTTAGGTTGAAGGTTTGGCTTTAGGTTCTTCATAGGGCAATAGTGATTCTCTCTTGAAAGTTTAAGGGAAGCAAGGCATTCATCTCTCTTGAAAGTTTTAAGGGAAGAAGAGTAGTAGCAAGTCTTTCCTTCTTCGCATTCTCTCGAGAAAATTTGATGGGAAAACATGACTAACAACAAAGCATATAGTAGGGTTGCAAGGGTCTTTTGCAAGCCATGAAGCTTCACACTTGCAGCGTGGAAAAAGGAGGAAGAAGTCTCTTGCACATCAACTTTTTGTAGTGGTACATCTTTCTTGTGTGTTGGCTCTTGTATCTTAGATAGCTATGTCCTTTAGGAACGACCTTTTCTTTCAACTAGAGGAACGAATGATGTTTGAGATTTAGAGGCAGAAGTGAGAGCTGGCTTCTCCACCTACTTACCACCTTGATCGTCAGCCTTCTTCTCATAAAAAAACTGATGGAGGAATAATTATGAATGGTATTTCATCAGAATAGGCCAAGGTACTATAAATAATCAAAATTAGTCATCGCAAACCAAGATACTATGTATTTAGTAGAACTAGTCATCTCAAGCCTAAGTCTCTTTCTCCTGGACTCATTCATCATTAGTATTTTGTGTGATTTCAATTACTAGCTTTGTGCAAGAGCTTGATCTAATCTCACCATAGATTGATTCATTGATCAATTGCGCTACTTGTTAAGATATTCATTCCATCTATAAGTTATGATGGCAAACCTGTTATGTGCTTTTTTATGGCCAATTTCTTGAGCTCGACCTCTAAGTTTGTGGTGGATAATTAATACTCACTTTTATGGTATAAGGATCTCACAGAGTTTGTGACGAGATTTCTCCATTGCAACAATAAACAAAAGCAAATGGTATGGCCATCATTGTAAACAAGTCTCTAAAAAGAGCCAAAGTTTCAACTTGAGAGCTAGATTCTAAGATGACTTTGTCAACTCTATATGCCAAAAATGTGTTCTATCAAAATGCCTATTGTTGATGCAACTAAGGGAAAAAGATTTGCTATTCGATCCAAATAAGTTTTCTGCTTTTCCTCGGTTGTCTCCCAACCTTTCCAATGAACTTCATATTTGATAGGTGGGCTTGAAAGCACCCAGAAACCTCAAGGGCATAATAATTGGTCTTATTCTAATAGGAAGACACTATGGTGTGATCAATCCAAGGAATTAGACGTCATGACCAATGAGCCATGCTAAACGCAAAAGGTGGATATGGTAAACGATGTGTGGCAATGATCCCCAACATTGCAAAGTCTTGAAGGTTGAAACATGTCAATTTCATAGGCAACCACGCCACACACAACTCCTCTCATCTTCAAAAGAGCTTGGGAGTTGAGGTGCATTTGGTTTGTGTGATGGGGACCTTGCAATTTTAGATCCTCCAATTATGTATAGCATAGTTATGCTCATAAGGAAACCCCACACATCAGACCGAGAAACTTCTACAGTTACTAATGCAATACAAACACCTAAACCAACCAATAAATTTGTACCTCCATTGCATGTCTTACTACTGGCTCAGATCTATTACATTGTTTGTGGATTACTAATTGTGCATCTACTTTGAATTACTAACACTATTTGGTAGTGCAAAACCTATTATTGGTTTAGTAGTGGCATGGTAGTGTTTAGGAGTCCAAAAGGTAGGGAGAAGGGAAAATTGGTGGTGGTCATCCACTGTAAAACCTTTCATTCTTCAAGCATAAACATTAGTTGAATCATTGCTTCTTCATTACATTGGCATTTGGCATCATTGAGAAGAGAGTAAGCACTGTAATAGAGGCATTTGGTTGAGGCATATAACATGAGATTCCATGCATTCTACAACTAAACTTAATGAAGACAACAATCTTGACCTAATTTTCCACATGTGAGCATTTGATTTTGATTTTGATCAATTTGGAACAACATGACAGTTAGGAAGCATTCAAGTTTCAATGGTATGTTGGATAAAAGTTTGAATCCCAACCTCATTTTCCACAAGCAAGCATTTGATTTTGATTTTGATCAATTTAGAGCAACATGGCAATAAAGTTTTAGTGGTATATTGGATGAAATGTTAAACTATATAGACCATTGTTTAAAAATACTTTGGGCTCGACATGAGAGTAGGTGTAGTCAATATGAGGACTATGAGTATTATGAGTAGCATGATCATTATGAACAACATGACCATTTGTATGGGTACAATGAAAAAAGACAGTAGCATGTGTATACTTATGGTCAACATGCATATGATGGTGATAAAAACTATGAGCAGTAGCATGCATTTGATGATTATGCAAATTTTCATGGGTAGCATGGTCATGGGCATCAACATGCCAATGTATATGAGTAGCATGCAAATGCATATGGATAGCATGCTAATGCTTATGTGCATCACCCTCTTGAATCATTTTCTTATGGGGAGCAAACACATGATGATAATGTCTCTTGTCTAGCATGAGCACCATGGATAACATGTTAGATCTAATTGTTGAACTTAGTGATGTCAATTATGTGGGTCTCATATGATTTAGTCCTACATGGCATTGTGATCATTGATGAGTTTATGGAAGAGCTAATGAATGCTACCATGCTAATCATTGAACTGTTAGTATGTGCAATATTGATGCTTTTAGTTCTTTTGGGAAGCATGGATAGATCTATTGTTGAAATAGTTAGTGTGATGGTGATTATGTGGGAAAATTTTTGTCTAAAGCTACTTGAGTTAGACACCTCACTAGTGATAAGATATTGGAAATGCATGCTCAAGGCTTATGCTATAGGTGTGCTAAGTCTATATTTTGTAATCACAAACACAAACGTTGGGAAAAGAATACCAAACCAATAATTGCACTAGAGTTTTCTAATGAAGAAGAGGACCAAACGGAAAATGTATTGGCTAACCTCAATCCACCTTAGCTGCTCCAAGCCATGATGAGAGCCTCTCATTGTGCAACTTCATGAGAAGGAGACCCTTTAGTCCAAAGGAACAGTGGAGCTTAGGCAAGATTCTGAATTTAAATTCCTCACAATAGCCAAGAATGTGGGGCTCATGGACATATAACATCTAGGGGTTAATGCAGTAATAATTTCAGACTCATATGCTGAATGGTCAGTATGTGCAACAATCATGTATTTAGTTCTACTTGAGTATGACCTTCTGAAAGATGATCCAATATATGGTGTTGATACCACTTTCCCTTTTGATATGGGTAGCTAAGGGCAGGCCTTGATCCTCTATATAGATTAGCACAATGATGTCCCTAAATTTAAGTATTCTTGTGACAAGACTATGCCAACTAGTGGATTCCATTTCACTATAGGATAGCTCTATCATGTTTTGGGATAGCTTTAATGCTAATTTAATGTCAAATATATAGTGTTACATGGGTTAAGAGTACTTACAAATAGCTTTGTTTGGAGCCATAGCATGTTTGATTTTGATTAGCCAATCACAAGTTATTGCCAATTTAGTGCAATAGGCTATGTAGTAGACAACACTATGCCTATACCAAGGGGAAGCTGTGAATGGGAGAGTGTTGACTAAATTTTGCCTCTTTATGCTTTAAAATGGATGCACATACCTTATAATTGCTTTCTAGCCCCATAGTTCTACCTAGTCTCACAATTGTAATTCTTTTAGTTAACTCTTGAAGATTAGACAATTTTCATCTTCTCAATAGTTTCTTACCTATCCTTTCATAGTTTCCAGTCATCTGTCTCTCTCTCTCTCTCTCTCCATTTCTAGTATTTCTCTCTCCTTTGCACACACTCTCTTCTATAGTCTTAGAGAGAGAGAGAGAGAGAGAGAGAGAGAGAGAGAGAGAGAGAGAGAGAGAGAGAGAGCATGACAACAAGGTAAATTGCAAGTCAAAGTAGCCTTCAAAATGATGCACCTTGCGTGGTTGTGTCATCCCTTGTTGGCTTTGGGCACTAGGAAACCCCTTAGATCCAAACCTTGTATGGGTGCCTTGTTGCATGGTACTAGCTTGATGCTAAAGCTCAATGCCCTCTTGGACCTTTTCTCCCTCAAGCTCCTCTTTAAATTTACCAACAATATCTCCAAAAAATCTCTTGTTAATGTCATCCTTTGTCAAAACTTTGATCCTAGCCAACTCACTTGTTGACACCATCCTCAGTTAGTCTCTTAAACCTTGAGCTCTCCTCCAACAATCTTCATGGCCCCATCTTGCATAGTGCTCCTTGTCCATTGTAAGACACTCCACCTTGATGTCAACATCTAGTTGTGTTGGTACATTAGGATGATGACAAAACTAGGCATAAGGAATACCCATCTGTTGGCCATCTCTTATACCAATGCCTTTGTGCCCTCTTCCATGTTTCCTCTCTTACCATGATATACTTGGTTAAGCTTTGCTCCTCCTCTACTCTCCCTCATTGCATGCCACCCAACCATCATTCCTTTTACACTCCCATTGTCCACCCCTTTCCCTTGATGATAATTATATTTGGAGAGACTTCCATCAAGGATATTATATATTTTGAAAATATAAATGAATCAAAATTTCTTACTAGTATGAAATCCAAAAGATCTATGGCCATCATGTGAGGGCATGCTTTACATATGATAACCTTTTTGGGGGCTTGTATGCATGCATGCACTCACACACATGCACATGTGTACAGGCACACACACACACACACACACACATGCGCATGCATGCACACATGCATGCATGTGGGAGCTTTCACTCAACCACCAAGACCCTCGGACCGCTTATTGTTTCAAGCGTTCCAAGCTGAGCACTAATGGCTACCTCTCACATAGCCGACGCGCAATGCATACCTTACGGGTGTAGTGAGCTTACCTTGATGCCGTTCGAGTTACCTCCTCTCCTGCGCACTCCGGTAGCTCCACGATCCAAGTGCAAGCTTCAAGTAAGCTCCATCCTCAAGCTCCACACTCCAAGCTCCATGTCCGCGAGCAAGACAAGAGAAGAGAAGAGAAGAGAAGAAGAGAGGAGAAGATGGAGAGCTTCTCCTCCTCGATCCCTCACCCTCACACACTCACTCCCTCACACTCTCACACTCCCTCTCTCAAGCACAAGCTCAAGCAAGCAAGAAGAAGGAGAAGAAGAAGAAGAGGAGAGCCACTTTTGGCCACACATAAGAATGAGTTTCTCATTCACGTTTCAACTTTATATACAAAACCCTAAATCCCTTTTGGGCAGTCATCCCCTTTTTCCCCTTTTTACATGGCCAGCCATAGCCTAGGCCCTTTTTCCCATTGTCCTTCTATCTTCCTAGCTTCCTTTCCAGCGCCCGTCTACATTTACAAATTGCACGGGTGAGAGCCCGGCGCTCTTTTACAAGATTTCAGGGTGCGCCTTTTTATTTTAAGACACGCCTTTCCCCTTTTGCCTTTGCCTTGTACTTTTAAGGTTGCCCTTGGGCTTTTGGCCTTTTCTCCTTTTCTTTCTTCAGTCGACTACCTTTTTCCGTCTTTGCCCTGTGTCTTTTCCACTTCTTTTTGCTTTCTTCGTGTTGGGGTTAACATTACCCCCCTCCTAGACGAGTGCCAGTCCCATGGCACTCACCGTCGTAGGTAGCATCCTTGAGTGAGTTCAACATTAGACATCATACTTAACATCTTTTCAAGGGGTTACAGAGAGTATCAATAGGATGCTCAATGAATCTCAACAACTTGACCACTAGATATGAAACTATTAGTGAGCTTAGGTGCATGGTATACATTCTGAGAAGTAAAGGTAGATCTATTCTAAAAAGCAAACTGCACATCACCTATACTAGCTATATTGCATGCATAGTCATTACTAAGATGGATTGATCCACACCTATTACTGCAATATGAAAAAAGTCACTCTTTACGAAGAGTTGCATGAAAATATGCATTAAAGTCAAGTATCCAATCTTGAGTTAGTTATCTATTTACTATAACTAGCATATGTGCAACAAGAAAAGTAGAATTAAATAATATCTCACCATCATCATCATGCACGATCAATGTATTGATTTCTTCAATCTTTACCTTTGATGTACCTTATTTCTTGCCAACATCCTTATCCTCCTTCTTCTTATCATTTTTTCTCTCACTTCCATTTTTAACAGTCCTTTTTAATATGACTTGTTTTACCACAATGGAAGCATCCAAGATCTTTATTGGACCTAGATTTTCTATGTGACTATCCATGGTCCTAGTTCTTGCATCAATACTATTTTCTGCCTTTGTCTTCTTGAGTAGTGAACACTATTTTTCTTTTAGGAAAATTTTTTATTTTTAGGCTAAAAATATGGGTCCTTGGACAAGTCTAGCGAAAAGTAGGGTCATTATTGAACCCCAAAATCATAATGATAGCCTAATATTGAAAATTTCGGCATAAAATTTGAGTTTCAATTGCCTAAAATGGACATTTTTGAAGGGGAAGAGTACATGTATTCATAGAGGTCTATACATAAGCATATAACAATGTGCGATAAGGTACCTTACCTTGTCGTGAAATCATGATCAAAATTTTGAGATAGGTCTTGAAAAAAAGATCATTGGTAGTGAGTGCTTGACCATTTCTACCTTAGTCCATGGATCTTCTCCATATACTTTAGTCAATGAACTATCCAAAAAATCATTAAACTTCAATTCATTGTCTATTGAATTACTTATGGCTATTCTAAAGATGTCCTATGATACAATCAAGGAGCATAACAAGAAGGTCACCTTAACATCATCTCCAAACTTCAACTTGTGATTTTGCATTGAATGAATATGATGTTGAATCCATTAACATGGGAGGTGATATTAGAGCCTTTCTTCATCTACAATTCAATCAACTTTTTCATGAGATACACATTGTTAGAGATAATGTGTATGTCGATGTCTAAATACTATGAAAGTCACTAGATATAGTAAAAGCATGGTACTATAGCGTCAATGTTTCCTTATAACTGTAGCATAATAAGATCATCCAAATGTTTAGAAGTACATTGAAAGACCGATCTCCCTGACACCATTACAATACTTTAAGAAACATTATTCTTGCTCATTCATGAGTAAATATGCATAGATAGTATGCCTTTATATGTAGTTAAATAATTGCTATAACGTATACATCAAAGTCTCTATCCAATAGTAACACTTGTTGCACACAATAGTTGATGGATTGGAATATATATATATATATATATATATATATATATATATATATAGAGAGAGAGAGAGAGAGAGAGAGAGAGAGAGAGAGAGAGAGAGAAGATACTTCTTTCTTGGTGTCTCAATAGCTCACTTGTGAGCAACACCTTATTGCCTTATCACTCAAAGAATAATGAGTGAGTGCATACATATATAGCTAGGGTTAGTGAGTGAGATGGGCAGCCGACCACTTCGGCTTTTACCCCAACAACCTCTCACTTAAAGGCCAATGTACCTTGAAGGGAGACAAAAGAAAATAAGAAATTATGAGATAAATACATGTGAGATGCCCTCACCCAATGGCCATCAAGTCTCTGTGAGGACATACTCTTATTGAGAAAGTCTACAAGGTTATCATTGGTATGAACTTTGACAACCCAAATGCACTTGTTCTCAAGCACTTGCTGAATGAAGTGATGCTTCACTTCTATGTGCTTGGTCTTTGTATGAAACACAAGATTCTTTGCTAATACAATGGCAATTTGGATCACTGTCCAACAATGGCGTGTCTTCTCCAAGGCCGAACTCTCCCACTAGACAAGCAAGCCATATAGCTTATTTTCATGCCTTTTTGGCTACTACATACTCTGCCTTAGTGTGGTAGATAATACCACATATTTTTACAAATGAAACATCCATGAGATTACACCACCATACAAGGTAAAGACATATCATGTGGTTGACTTTATATAGACAACATTCCCTGCATAGTTTGCATCTGTGTACCTAAGTACACCGCTACTGCTTCCCAAAGTATACACACATATCCCTTGTACCACTCAAGTACCTCAAGATGCCATTCACTTCTTCCCAATGCTTCTTGCCAGGATTTGACTCACTATTCCCATTGCAAAAACAATGTCTATGTGAGTGGCGATCATAACATACATGCAAACCTTAGCCATTTCAGCCCTCTCCCCATCAGGGTTAGGACAATCATCAGTGCTTAGTTTCACATATGGAGGCAATGGAATACTAATTGACTTCCCCCCCTCTATGTAGAAATGTTACAATAGTTTGTTAACATAATCCTTTTGTGATAGATAGGGCAACTAAGTGTGAGGCTGACTATGTAGCACAAAGGATACACCTGACACTACCGGGTGTGAGGATAGTCACAACCTTTAGCAAGGGTGACCTCATCGAACCTCGAGGGAAAGGCAAAGAGGGTGCTGACATAACAGTCAAGCCTACTAACGAGAGCAAGGACTTGTTGGAAGAGTTGATACAAGCACAGGTCGAACAGCGAGAACCAGTAAGTGAGGCCATGCCTGAAACAAGAAGGTCAAGAGATAAGGCCAAGAATGGGCTTTTGACTTACAAATATCGTAGAAGATCCCGAAAGAAGCCAAAGCCTTATAAACGAAGGCATCGATGGAGGGTTAGCGCAATGCCATGATGGATATCCAAAGCATTGCTACATGCTCAAGGGTATTACGTAGGTAACTGATGGATTTGGGTGCCAAAACCCCTTGCTAAACCTCCCTTGTCAAGACTGAAGGCCAGATCGTGTCAATAGCAAAGAAGCATAGGAGGAGATCTAAACAAAAAACCAAGTCTTGAGTCAACAACAGTGGAGTGACTGAGCCCCTCACGGTCGAAATCAAGGAACCAAACGGGACCAATCGGAGGGTAAATCCTCAGCCTAGCATGCTTGACAAGCAGATATCAGATGTAATCAGTGAGGATATGCAAAAGCCACTAGTGCCCAAGAAGCCATTGATTCTCCAAGAGGATAGCATGCATCATAGGCTTAACATTACTCATGGCAAGGTTGAAGGCTCAACAAAGCAAATAGCAAAATCATCTAACGGCCACGAGCAAATCTCCCAGCCAGTGTCAAAGCCACTTAGGAGTCCCAAGTCTCCTACACCCTCTTCCCCTAAACGGACACAGGAAGCACAACAATCGTCAAGTGCGGCTACTCAATCCCAATCTCTACCTACATTAGAGCTTCCAAATGTCCAAGAGGTAGGGCACGTCACTACCCTTAGCTCTCAACCTAAGGATATGCATGTGCAATCCACCGTGGCTAGCTCAACTGATACTTGATCTATGCAAGTGAATGCTCTAAGGGCAACAAAAGACACGACCACTTCCAATCGACCTAAGGACTTGACATTGCAATCCACCAATAGTAGCAAGTCCACTGAACTTCTACTCAGCAGGCCATGGCTATGTCCCATAAGGATACACTAGAGAAAGAGAATGCCGAGGCCCAACTAAGCACATCAATTGTTGACCTAGTCCAGGGTCAGACTCGATAGAAACGACGGCTCTGCACTTGTCGAGTGCGCAGGAATGGGCCCCATATGGGCTTAATTTCGCATTAGTGGGTTGAAGTTGAGGTCTGCCAAGTTGAGTCCAATGATCGTGAGTCAAGACATTGAAGTTTGCTCCCTCGTCGATCAAGGCATTGAAAGCGCATGTTTATTTTGCCGTGACCATAATATGGAGGTATGCGGGCTCTATGGCTTCCTCATCCTCATCATCAACTTCTATGATTATGGCCACTCGTATCTTGACAGGCAGTTCTAGCATGGGGGGCTCGTGTAAAGGATGGGTGGGGGGGTAGTACTTCTTGATATGACTACCATTGAAGAAGCCCATGCCCTCACCATCTAAGGTCTCGAGCTCGACATTGCCTGTGCGGCTGATCGCACGAACCTTGAAGGGTTCAAGACCTCTAAATTTCATTTTCTGCTTGTGCCCCTTAATCGAGTAGAGGAGCACTAAGTCGCCCTGTTCAAAGTTGCGCTGCTTGACATGCTTGTCAAACCAAGTTTTGCGTCGGGCCTTCTTACATATAAGCGCATGGGTGGCTAGAAGGCGAGTCTCTGAGAGGCGCTCGAGTTTGACCAGGCGTTGCATTTATGCCTCCTTCCCTTCCCATCGTTCTTGAAGTGCTATTCTCAGAAGAATTCTAATGGTAGAACCGCTTTAGTTCCATAGGTCAGCCTGAAGGGGGTTTGACCGACAGCCGTTTTATAAGCTGTGCGGTAAGCCTACAGAGCTGCCATCAGCTTGTTGTCCTAGTCGCTGCATGAGGCTGAGACCACCTTGGTCAGGACATTGATAAGAATCTTATTCGTAGATTCTGCCTGGCCGTTTACCTGAGGGTAGTATGGGGAGGATTTGTGATGGATGATAAGAAAGGTGGATAGGAGATGTGCTATCACTTCATTGATAAAGTGCATGCCTTGATCACTGACCAGTTCAATGGGGCAGCTGAATCGTGAGATCACCTGCTCCCATAAGAACTTGGAAGTCATCCTAGCATCGTTTTTTTGTGTTGCTCTTGCCTCTGCCCATTTTGTGAGGTAGTGCGTGGCCATAATGATATACTTGGCCTGTGAATATTGGGCCGCAGGACTGGTGGGTCCGATGAAGTCAATTTCCCATTTTTCGAAGGGTTGTCGTGCGATAACAGGGGTTAATTCCATCTCATCCTTGCGAATTGAGACTTTTGTCCGTTGGCACTCGTCACAATGCTTGACGAATCGGGCTGCATCGCGGAAAAGAGTGGGCCACCATAGTTGAGATTGCAACACTTTTTGTGCTGTCATGTCTCTGCTAAAGTGCCCTCCAGTAATGCCGCCATGTGCTTCTGAGAGCACATCGTGTATCTCATATTCGCATACACATCTGTGCAGCAATCCATCTTGCCCCAGCCTATAGAGTTGGCCTGCGATCAGCTGATAGGGCTGGATCTTAAGGATTAATCGCCTAAGTCGGGCTTTTTCTATCGGTTGATCAGGTAGTCCGTGTTCAAGCACTTGGACTATATCATCCGCCCAATATAGCGTTAGATTAGCCTTGAATAAATCTCTCTCTCTGGACAGGGTAAAGAGATGGGCGTCGGGTAATTCGTCAATAATGCCTTGTCCAGCGGCCTCTCCCGTGGGAATGCGTGACATTTGGTCAGCCATGTAGTGTTGTTTTCCTTTTCGTACAACCACGGAGAAGTCGAATTCCAAGAGCAGAAGGAGCCACCGAGCTATGCATCCTGTAGCGCAAGGTTTGTTTACTAGATAGAGCAGGGCTTAATAGTCCACAAAGAAGGTAAAAGGTGTGGCCAATAGATTGTGCCGGAATTTCTTCACAGCAAACACCATGGCTAACCCTTCTCTTTCTGTTGCGTCGAGTAGTTCATTTCCGTCTCAATGAGTTGTCTGCTAGCAAAGCTCACTGGATAGTCTAGGTTGTGTTCGCCAGGTTGGCACAACACTGCCCCCACGACAAATTTAGAAGCATCGATATGCATGTGGAAAGTAATGGTCCAATCTGGGGCTCGTAGAATTGGTGCTGTGGTTAGAGCCTTTTTCAACTCTTCATATGCTCGTTGTCATGCCTCGGTCCATTCGAAGACGATGAGCAGCTTGTACAAGGGTCTCGCGATCAATGCATAGTTCAGTACAAACCGGCGATAGTACCCCGTATGGCCTAGGAAGCATTGAACTCCCTTGTAGTTGATTGGGGGTGTAAGGTCGACAATAACCCTGACTTTTGAAAAGTCAGTGGCAATGCCGTTCTTCGACACCACGTGCCCTAAGATACATCCATGCTTTACCCAAAATTGGCACTTTAAGGGGTTCAAGGAGAGACGATATAAGCGACACCACTCAAAGACTGTGCGGAGTTTGTCTCAGTATTCTATCCAGGTTGAGTGAACACAGAGGTCGTCAACAAAGACTTCCAACTCCTTGCGAAGCATGTCTTTAAAGATGGCGCATATGAGGCGTTGGAAGGTGGCAGGGGCATTCGTCAACCCAAAGGGCATGACTCTGTAAGCAAAGATGCCCCACTCACTGGCGAAGGCAGTCTTGTGCCTGTCCGCAGGATGCACTTGCACCTGGTTGTACCCTGAGAAGCCGTCCAGAAAACTGTAGGCTTCCTTGCCTGCCACTCTCTCAAGCATGTGCTCGGTGTATGGTAATGGATAGTTGTCTCTCTTAGTAGCAGCGTTCACCTTCTTGTAATTGCTGCACACTCGGATCTTTCCATTCTTCTTCATCACAATGACTATGGGTGACACCTAATCTATGTGTTCAATTTTGTAAATGAATCCCACTTTCATCAGCTTATCAATCTTCTCTTTGACAGCATGAGCGTGTTTTGGATTCATAGGGTACGGTTGCTGCTTGACCGGTGTTGCGTCTGGCGTCATAGGTATGTTGTGAGTCACGACACTTGGATCTACCCCCTTAAGCTCGTCTAAGGACCAGGCGAGCACGTCTATGTACTCTCGTAAGAGAGCGACGAGACTGGTTTCTTCTTCCCCAGTCAAGTCATCGACAATGAATACTGGTCGGGGTGTTTTCCCTTCCTGGGCTAGGTTCATCTCCTTGACCTTGGCTGGTCCCTCAATTGGTTCACTCGTTTGCCCTTGACGCTTGGCACCTAACAAAACTACTACCCTATCCCCCTTCGTGAATTTTGTAAATCATTTAGGGAGGTCCTGCGGTTGTCGTTGTTCTTCCGTTTGCGTATCCCTGGGTTGTTTTGCCTTTCTCTGTCTCAATTGTCTGCGCCTTAGGTGGACGGGTAGATCCCCCTTGGTGCGTCTAGCCGCAGGCGGCCTAGGGATTTCTGGGTCACTATCCAAACTAATCTCCGACTCAGAGTTGAACTCCCCGCCGCTAGAAGAGGTGGTCTCCCCTGGTGGGCACAGTTCGGACGATGACTCTATCCTAAGTATTGATGTCGTTCCTAGCTGGGCTAGGCCTGCTTGCTCAAGATCTATGGCCTCTAAGTACTGATGTCATTCATAGCTGGGCTAGGCCTGCTTGCTCAAGATCTATGGCCCCTACGTGTTGCAACTAGGCACGATCGCATTCCATGCGCAAGACTCCTTGCCCTATCCTGAAGATACTCATTTTCTGCGGCTTGGAGTCTGCTCGTATTTGCTCTATTTCTTGCCCCTCAGTGTCGTACTCCACGGTGTCTACCTCGCCCTCGCTTTTGTCACTGAAGGATTGGCAGTCTTCATATTCATCATGAGAGTCCTCTCTATCAGACTGCTCGTCGTCTCCTACGGATGGGTATATCTCTTGTCATTGGTCAGGAACTAGGGCCTAGTTATACATGAGGTTTAAGTCATGCACTTTGGTACATTGCCACTTGGGTTCATCCAGGAGATCCTGGAGTGGTTTGAAGTTGGCAGCTAGATTGCTAGCTAATTTGTTCGTTAAGTATTCCAGTATCTCCTGGAGTTCCCTTTTGTTGGTTGGGGCTTGGAAGTTGACAGGTTTAGGTTTCCCCTGAAGGGTTCCTACCATCATGCAGACTGGTGTAGAGGGTGTGCCATTAGACTTGCCAATCGTTTTGATGGCTTGCTCATATGCCTCGTGATCGGAGAACGACATGTCAATTGTAGCGAGAACATGCATCCAATCCCGCTCGTCCTTTGGGCATGGGATATACTTGGTCAAGGGCCCATAGGAGCTCTTGACCTGGGTGTTACCCTTGAGCATAGCAGAGATGGCATTTAAGTTGACCGGTGAGGTCTCCCAAGTGTCCATCTCTATTCTCACGGCGTCCGTTCTATTACCAAGGAAGATCAAGCCATTCCCCAATCTTCGGTGACCCTAGCATTGCGCATCCAGGGTCGGCCTAATAGGATATCGTAGTCCACTCCCTTCATGACTATAAAGTCCACAGAGAATTGGACACTTGCGATCTTCACTGGCCAATTCTTAAGCACCCCGAATGGCTTGATTCTCCTACCATTCGCTAATGTGACATTAAACCTAGCCGTTTCGACAGGCGGGTTTCCCCAAGTCTGAAGCACCACGTGGCTAAGCACACTAACCCCAGCTCCCATGTCCATGATTCCCTTTCTCGTTGTATCACCTAGGGTTAAAACCGATAAGACCGCATGCATATCAGAACCTTCCCAAAAGGCATTGACATGTAAGGATTTAGGCATAGAGTGTAGCGTCAAACTTGGTATTTGCGTCTCTGCATCATGGTCATGAGGGTCTGCCGTGACCTGCTCTCGTGACCCTTCAACACGGTGCTTAAGATCTTGCCATAGGGTGGGGTGCTGCCTAAGCAGATCTCCTAGGCTAAGTGTCACAGGAGTAGTTACCAACGTAGTTAGGAGATCGTTGGGTGGTCGTCTCTCTCCTAACCTGGATCATCCCGACTAGTGGCCGTGACTGAACCGCGGCCCTGTAGCACCAAGGCTTAGCCTTAGCGGTACTGCTTGTGGTGCAGTTGCTTCTCCCGACTTTGGTTGAGGAGGTGAGGTTGGCGTGCTTATGCTGGAGAGGTCATCGATTTCGTCCTCTAGGATGGGCTCAGCGTATTTTAGATGCTCTTGAGCCTCCTTCATCCATTCCGTCACTTTTTCTATGGCCTCTAACTGTCGCTTCAGATGCGGGTATTCCCCTACCTTAGCGCTTCCCTTTTCAGCCGTCTTAGGGGCTGAAGTCTCCGCCTCTGCGTCAAAGACTTTCTTTCCAACAGGCAGAGTTATGGTATTCTCCATTTTTAATGCGATTTTAGCTTCCGACCTCTTCTTCTTCCGCCTACGACTTTTCTTCCCTATTGAAGCTGTGTCAAGGTTGCTAGGTCCTAGCAACACTGATATGCCGGCTTGCTTTGTCTGGGCACGTGTCATGACCCGTAACGGAATAGGTGTTGCCTCCCCATTGAGGTTCTCAACTCCAAATAGCCCCAATGGGATAGATGGTACATTGGCTGAGCTAAAGGATGGCTTTCACTTTGGGCAATCGATGAAGAGATGGGTGATTCCACACTCAGCACATCTTTGGTCAGCCTTGTCTTTGTTTTACTGCTCCCCTTCAGGGCAGCGTGATGAGACATGACTAGGGTGACCACAAGTCCAACAGGTGATTGGATCCTGCATCTGCCCTCCTAGGCCTCTACCTCGTCCTCTTCCTAACGCCATCACCAGCACGAGGTGATAATCCATGAGGACAGCGTTGCCCTCATCATCATGCGAGACGTAAGGGCATATGTAAGCTTCTTCCTCATTTGGTTCTTCCACATAGTGGACTAGTGCATCGCTTGGTGGATGGGTCACGTAAGGACCAGGTGGTCTGGGTATGCCAGTAGGGTTTATGGGGTTTATATCCATCCTAGGAATAGCTGGCTTAATGTCATTAGGCACAGGAAGGGCTAATGGGGCTCCCCTCCTGAAGAATGGCTGCGGCCTAGTTGCTAGGAAAGGTTGGCCATAGGGTTGCGGATACAGGAGTCTTCTTGGTAATCTACAATGCACGATGTCATGACCGAACCTACCGCAGTTAGAACAAGGTCTTGACCTAGGGTCTTGATACTTGGCTAGCAAGTGGTTTCCACCACAGTACACGCATTGGACGTGTGGGCGTGTTGGTCGTCTCAACATGTCTTGCAACTTGGCTAACTCCATCTTTACATCAGCCAAGTCTTGGTTCGTCTCGGTGGCCTTCCCCTTATCTTGGGATGATGGGACCAATCACTCACTAGAGGCTGACACTCTCTCTGAGCTTTGCGAGTTGGTCTCTTCAAGGTTTGCGCTCTTGGAGCTCCGCTCCTTCAGTTGATCATCGACTCTGATGGCTTCCTCAAACACTCTAACTAGCGCGTCTCGCTCCAAGCTCGAATTGCTTGCCAAAGCCTTATATAACTCCTCATCTCGGATTCCGTTGATGAATATAGTCGAAACTACTCTTTTAGTCGATCGCTCGCCCATAGGGATTCTCTTAAAGAGACTCCTCACGTGGGTTATGTAGTTGCGAATATCCTCCTTCTCTTTCTGCTTGACATTCATCAAGTGCACTAGCAGGTTGTCGGAGTATCCAGGCTTGGCAAATCTCTTAATGAAGAGATCCTTGAGGCCACTGAAGTTGGCTCGTTCTGTGGCATCTAAGCTTGTATACCAAGTCCTTTCCTTGTCACCTAAGCAGAGCCCGAATGCTTGAGAGCGTTGAGTCAGGTCGTTGAGGCCGTTGGCTTCATAGACTTGTTCAAACTGCTCTACAAACTTGTATGGATCGTCGTGGGGTTGGTATTTGTCAAGCTGCTTGGCAACGATAGGGATTTTAGACTGGCTCTTTGAGCCTTGGTTCGCTCCTAGTCTTGCGAGTAGAGATGTCGCTAGTGCCGCAACACTTTGCTCTGCTGCCGTGTTATCTAACAGCTGCTTCATGAGAAGCTCGCTCAATGTCAAGTCTCCTTCTAGGGCTCTCTCATGATCTGTTCGGTTTCTTCTTGCTAGGTTTAGCACTCGCTGCACCTCACGCAACTCCATGCCTTGCCTTTGGCTCCTAGCCTGCTGGTCCCTATTGTATTTGACTATGCTCTGCAAAGCCTTGCGGGCTAGTTTCCTCTCTTCTTCTAGGTCTATGATGATAGCGTCTGCCGTCCTGCCGTGGTGCTCGTACCGGGTGAGTGCATCGTAGCCGTTGACTAGCTGTTGAATAGCCTCTAGGAAGACATTCAAGTCGAGTTCCTCATTAGACCTATGGTCTCAGCCTTCTTCTGCGTCGATCAGGGTGAGTGGATTTGTCAGATCCACATCGTTGATGCTACCTGCTTGGTCCTACCTCGCGCGTTGATGGTTTGTCTACGTCTTGAGTCCTCTCCTACTGGTGGGTTCCTTGAATGGTTTATCTGAGTGAGTTCCTTCAGTTATTGAATACAATCCTCAATTTATGGTCACTCAGCGTGCGTGTCGCCCTTAGTGCACTTGTGCTCAACCAGGCTTTCAAGTTCTTTTAGTGCATTCAAGTGCGAAAATTCAAGGTGAGTGCAACAAACAACCTCAAAGTGTCTTATGCACTCTCGCTTGTTTTGGGCCTGATAGGCTTGTTGGTCAATTTTCTGGCCGCCTTGACAGGGTTCGGGGTCTTTTTAGTATGTTGCCTCATTTGTTCTTGGCCAATCAGGTTTTAACTACTCAGCACTTTGCGTCTAGGTCTCTGGGTCTAGCTGCTGCCTACTTCAAGCTGCCAAGCGGCTGCACCCTACTACGATTCCGTCTATTCCAAGTACCATAATCGACTTCTGAGCATCAGGAGGACTTTAGACAGTTTGCGCTGCTGAGCTTTAGTCAGGTCAGGTCAAATTTCTGAGAATTTGATAAAAATTCTCACACGGCCCAGTCGGTCCGAATTGTAGGGTCCGAGTGGGTCACTCGGACAGGCCAAAGTGCATGGGCCAAGGGCCGAATTTGGGACTTGGACAGGGTAGGCTCGGACAGGCCGAGACGCGAACTCGGACAAAGTCGCTTGGACAAATTGGCTCGGACGGGCCGAGTGGTCAATTTGGACGAGGTCACTCAGGCGGGCCGAGGCAATTGGGCCGAGGGTCGAGTTTGACACGTGGCAGAGGGCCGAATTGGTCGATGGTCCGAATGGTCAATTCGGACCACCGAGTAGGTTTGGCCGTGGGCCGATTAGGGTTTTGCGCCAAGTGGGCCGAGCGAAATAGGGCCGAGGGTCGATTCTGGGACTCAGCCCAGAAGTGACCGTTCGGACGGGCCGAGCGCGGCGCACATCGACAGCGAGAGATTGATTTCGATCGTTTCTTGCGATTTACTCAATCGTATCAAGCACAAACCTCCAGATCCTATCTAGGGTGATAGGGGAAGGGATTCATATACTTGGATAGAGCGGCGGGCTCGTCGATGGTGCAATCGGATTGAATTGGGCGATAGCTCTCTCTCTCTCTTTCTCTCTCTCTCTCTCTCACTGAAATGGTCACAAATGAGCTCTACCTTGGCCTCTTGGCTCTTATGCCCCTTCTCGAGTATGGTATTGATGCCCCCAATCACTCACTTGCTGATCTTAAGCATCACAAGCGAGCATTTTGCCAAGTTTTGCACGATTTTTGCCCTGTTTTGCAACAATAAACCCTACCCTTCTCCAGTGCGATTTCCTAATCCTAACCTACTCTAAATGCAATAAGAATCGAAAGCAAAGAACTAAACTAATTTCTCAATGTTTCCCAATCATCAAACAAATAAAATATACCAAAATACTTACTTGTTTTGAATATTAAAAACACCCAAACTTCCTACCTATCTCAAGCTCCGTATCGGGGATGAATCCCTTACTTCGATGCTCGATATGAGGTGCGCAAGTGCTCAAGCTTGGTCCCGGCAATGGAACCAAAATGTGGGAGCTTTTGCTCAATCGCCAAGACCCACGGACCGCTTATTGCTTCAAGCGTTTCAAGTGAGCTCTAATGGCTATCTCTCACCTAGCCGACGCGTCGTCGATTCTATGAGTGTAGTGAGCTTACCTTGATGCCGATACGAGTTGCCTCCTCTCTCACACACCCTGGTAGCTCCACGATCCTAGATGCGAGCTCAAGTATCCTCAAGCCTCCTCCATCCCCAAGCTCCATCCTCCATAGCCGCGCACGCAAGAAAAGAGAGGAGAAGAGAAGAAGAGATGGTGAAGAGCTTCACCCTCTTGATCCCTCACTCTCACACACTCACTCCCTCACACTCTCACACACTCTCTCTCAAGAGCTCACACACACAAGAAGATGAGAGGGAGAGAAGACGAAGAAGAAGACTCCTGTTGCCACACACCAAAGAATGAGCTCTCATTTAATTTTTGAACTTTATGTATACAAACCCTAAAATCCCATGGGCACCCATCCCTTTTTTACATGACTGGCCCTTGTGGCAAGGTCTTTTTTCCATTTCCCTCTTCTAGTCTTATGCCTCTAGCCTACACCTGTCTAGTATTTTACAATTGGCACAAGAGGGAGCCTGGCACTCTTTTACAAGAGTTTCGCGAGTTTTTTGAGGTGCCCTTCATTTAAAATTGCGCTTTTTGCCCTAGCTTGGTTTTGGAGGTCACATGTGTGTCTTTGCTCTTTTTCCATGTTTTTTCTGCTTTTTTCTTCTTTTTTCTGCCATCTTGACCTGGGGTCATTTCGATTATGTTTTTTCTGCTTTTTTCTTCCTTTTTCCGCCATCTCGACTTGGGGCCATCTCGATTTGGGGTTAACAATGGGATTTTAAGAGAAAGGCTTGGTTGGTTTGGAGCTAAAGTATAGGCCAAATATGTGAGAGGTAGTTGATTCATAATAGATTTGAACTCTTGAATCAACAAGAGTATCCCTCCAATGTTTCACCATTGAGCTCTCATTGATGCCAACATTCTAGTTCCACTGCTAGGACAAAGGATGGAATTGACTTTTCCCAGATGCTTGTATGCTCACCATGTGGTCAATGTCTTTCTTTTAGGTGAACTTTTGCTTTTCAGGTTAAAAATATGGGTCCTTTGACAAATTAGGTGAAATGTAGGGTCATTTTTTAGCCCCCAAAATCATAATGATCGCCTAATATTAAACATTTTGGCATAACAAGTGAGATTTGATAGCCTAAATTTATTTTTTTTGTAGAGGAAGAGTACAGTTATCCATGGATATTCATACAAAAGTATATAGCAACATGTGTTAAGGTACCTTTCAAGTTGAGGGCCTTGTCGCCAAATAATGATCAATTTTCAAAGAGAGGACTTTGAAAAAAAAGTTGCTACATGTGGTAGAATAGGAAGCTTCTACACTTGAGTAGGATAGAAGGATGTGGAAAATATATATTGCTTGTGCACCTTGCTTACTAGTTACACACTTAGACTATCCTTGACCCTTACCCTCTCTATCCTACCATTGCAAGGTCTACCCACCACTAGATTTTCCTAGTACAAAGCGGCTTATCCTTTCTTATCACTAGAGTGTATATGCCATCTATCTTTTCCCACCAATCGAGAAGCCCACTTGCAACTAGGCTTGCCTACTATTGGTCAATCTACTATTGATCTTGCCTACTATTGCAAACTTATCCCTACCTACTACTAGCAAGAATACCCCTACCAAGCTTTCTTACCACTAAGGAGCCTACCCATCCTAATCTTTCCTACTAGTGACCTTCCCACCACTAACCTTGCCTACTAATGCAAGCTTAGCTTACCTACCACTAAGCAAACTTATCATCTTAGACTTGCCTACTGTTGAGAAGCCTACCATACATCAAGTTGCCTACTATAGAGGAGTTTACCCCACATGAAGCTTTACACAAGCTTACATGATACTAACTACTCAGAACCACCTAGATTTAAGCCTCCCTAAACACAAACTTTGTGGCTATCTCAATTGGATACAATCTTGCCTACATCTTGCCAATTTTGCTTATGCTTGAGCTTGTATAGGACATTGTCAACACAATTGAGCTTGGTTGATCATACCCTCCTACACTAAATCCAACACTTGGGCTAGCCCAAGACCACCAAACCTCAATCAAGCAAGCTTACATAAGCATGCCTACTATAGACTAGTCTTCCTACCATTAGAGTAGTCTACCTACTTGTAGATTAGTTTGCCTACCCTTGGACTAGTTTTCACACCCTTAGACTAGTTTACCTAGCCATGCTTGTAGAAGACCCATCAAACTCATTTGCCATAGTGACCAAAAGTCTCAAACAAGCCTATCCATGAGACTAGAAGCTAAGCTTATCCAAAAGTCTCAAACAAGCCTATTGATACTAGAAGCTAAGCTTAACTAGTTGACTCTCTACTTAGGCTTGCTAAACCACTTGTGGCTAAGCTTATCTATTGAGCCTTACTTAACAAGCTTGCCTACATGGTTGTAGAGGGACACAACTCAAGCTTTCTTGCATCAAATTACAAGGCCCAATCCTCCATGTGAGAGTTGCTCCCTTGTCTTGGATACACTACCCAAATAATCTTTCTTGTCATCTGAGTCACCATTGCCTATCATGTCACATTACTTTCAATCTAAAAGAGGAATTGGATAGGAGAAATTAAAAAATCCTATTGGGATAATTATCACCTCCCTTTCCCTTCAATGTACACTCGTACTCTTAGCCTCTGTCCATGTCCAATTCTAGCCCTTTTCTCTCTTGCGATCCAACTCCATATTGCAATCCTAGTATATACATCTACTTGTTATCCAATTCATCATTATCTATAGAATAATATAATGCTTTTCATTTGACTTTTCATCTAAGTACTATTCATCAAAGCCAATTTGAGACATGAGTGGAGAGTTTGATCAATGTACCTTGAGTACCATAGAGTTCAAAGGCTTCCATGACTTCGTCCTTGCAAGGAGCATCTCATTGTGCCAGCTTGTTGCAATGCTAGCTACTCAAATTTGATTAAGCTTAGATGATTGTGATCTATTAGAGAGCAAAGACAATCAAAGCACCTTGTCAACATGGCACCCAAGTCACGCACTTGGAGTGGGACAAGTTGTGGTACCTACAAGCACAACTCCATCACCTCCTCCTCCTCCTCCTCCTCCTCCTCCTCCTCCTCCTCCTCCTCCTCCTCCTCCTCCTCCTCAGGAATTCTAGGTTCTCTCTTGAATATTGTGACAAATGTAAATTGAATAGCATGAAATATGAAGGATGGATTAGTCTCTATAAATGCACTATCATGTGTGAATTCATCAAGTAGAAGTATAGGTATGAGAACAATAATATGACATCACGTGAGTCCTTAAGGTACCCACATGAAGAAAACTTTAGTGGATGAATCTAAACTTATCATGACTAATATGATTTAATTGAATTGATTAAGAATTATAAAGTAGGACTAATGCCAAACTCCCCCACTCTCTCAATAAGTCTAAAGAGCTTAAATTCACTCATAAAAAAGGAAGATGTTCTAATAACCCCATCAAACTATTTTTAGCACTTAGAATTCTCTCAAAAGAAGTAGATTTTCTTGTTGAAATGATATCTAGATCAACCCTAGATGGAAATTGTGATCCTATGGGACACAATACCATAAAACCCTAATTGAAGTTGGTAATTATGGTTGGGGAAAAGTTAAACAACAAGTCAAATACCCTACCCTAAGGGTAGTACTTTGAACCTTGAACAAAAATAAATTTGAAAAGAGCTTCCTAGGAAATGAGTCTAGGAAAGAAACTATCTTAGAACTCAAAAACTTAAACCTTGACCCAAAGGGATACCCAAGTCTAACTAAGTGGACATAATACTATTTTTTTAAAATAATTATTTTTTTGTAGTTGCAAGTATAAAGTGATATTGCTTCTTGCAATTTGTGAAGTACTTAAGAAAAGCCTTGATTGAGGAAGGATTATTTTCCCTGGAAGGATTGTTTTTCTTAAAATAGGGATATCCAAGTCAAATTGTATTACTTGTTTTGGATGTGCTTTCAGATAAAAGGTATTGACTAAATAGTTTTGTATAGATGGTATGGGGGTAGGAATGGCTATTCCCAAGCTTCTCGCCAAGGTTCCCCCACAAGGAATTGGTTATTGTCATGGGCACTAGGACTAGCCCCGTGGTGAGAGGTCTCTCAACAATTGTGACCCGTTTTTCAAGTTTTTAGTGATAATTGGGTCTTTAGTAATAAAAACAATGATATTAAGAAGGAATAGGTGCCTTTCGAGCTCAAAAGGTTTTAGAAGATCCTCATACTAAGTAGGGAATGGATAGTGGATACTCAATGTGGGTAGTTTGTGTTTGGATTATTGGGTGGTAATAGTTGATTGGAAGACAATAAAATATATTTCTTTCTTGTTTAAAATTAAAGGATCTCTTTTCCACAGGATTGTATTCCTTGTTTTTGAGATTGTGCAACAAGTTATGTAAACAAACCTAGTTTCTATGAGGCTAGGAATTTGGTTATAAGTGTCCAAACTAATAGTATTAGGTCAACTTGAAACCTAAAGAATGCCTTGGACATGTGCATGGGACGTGGGTGGATAACTTTCATGAGAGAAAAGTATCCTACAGAAAGGTGAACTCGGAAAGTTGGGTGTTTCTTATAGGGATTGAGCTAATAGAGCCGATATGTTACTTGACATAAGGTTTATGCCTTATAACTAGTCAACATTGTCTTAAGATGCTGGGGGTAAAATTATGCCTTATGAGTAGAGGGGTTGACATTCTACTCCCCCTTCTCTCTCCCTCTCATTGAAGTGTGTGGTTCTAGCCCACTTCAAACCTTGGTAGAGTGGGGGTAGACCACAAAGTGATTTGTCTTAGCTCAATGCTAGATTGCTATCAGGTGACTTATGTGGGGTGGAGTCAAAAGCAATATAACTAGCTAATCTCATTCATTCCATGGGATTCAAATGGTGGCACTTAGGATGAGTAGCTAGGTGACTAATGAACATGCCCTCTCTAGCCACCCTAGGGTAGATATCTCATCTCAACAAGAAGAGCACTCTCCCATTAGCTACTTGAGTTCATGATAAGAGACACTAATAAGATTTGTGCATACAACTAATGTCCATAGTAGAGTTATGCTTGAAAAACTAATGTAAATGAGTTACAAGTATCATCTAATCCACCTATATCACACTTGAAACCACACCTTGCACCATGTATGCTAAGAGATCCTCACCTTATATAATTTATATGTCTCGTAAATATAACATTTGCATTTGTTGTGCACTAACATTTGTATTTATCCTCAAGCTTAAATAATGAGGCTTCAACTTCTCAAAAGTTCATTTGTGAATCTTGACATTTGGGTAACTCTCATAGAAAGAAAGAAAGAAAGGGTTTCACCTACATTTAGCATTAACCCTTCGAACAACATAAGGCACAAAGAAGGCTTAAGAAGGAGCATAAGAAGATAGCCTAATGGAAAAGAAGACTAAGAAACATGGGAAAATTTTTAAAATCAAGGACACGACACACAAGATAAAGCACATTTTAGTCCTTTTTGTAAAAGAGTGCCAGGCTCCCTCTTATACAAGTTGTAAATGAAAAGGCACATGTAAAGGGGCCATGAGAATAGGAAAGAATATGAAAAGAGTAGAAAAGAGGTCCAAGGACAAATGGCCCAGTCATGGAAATGGGTTGGGTGCCCAAAGAGAGAAGGGCACGTATAAAATCCAAAAAGTTAATGGATAAGCTCATTCTTGGTGTGTGTGCAAACTAGCTCTCTTCTTGTTCTTGCTTCTTGCTTGTGCATGAGAGAGGGAGAGAGGGAGAGTGTGAGAGTGAGGGACTATGGAGAAGCTCTTCTTCTCCTCTTCTCCTCTTCTCCTTCTTCTCTTCTATCTTCTCTTGTGCGTGGCTATGGAGGTTGGAGCTTGGAGCATGGTGATGCTTGAGCTAGTGCATTGAATCATGAAGCCATTGAAGGATTTGATGAAGAGGACTACAATTATAATGTTCAATGATAAGCTCATTACATACTTGTGTGAGAGCATGCATGGCTATGTGAGAGGTAGCCATTGCCACTCGCTTGAAACTCTTGACCTAATATAAATGGTCCGTTAGGGTCTCAGTGGTTGCTAGTGATAGTGACAACATTTTGGTTCACTTTTGTGGGGACCAATGGATTCAAGCTTGAGTGCTTGAGTGCTCCAAATCGCGCGATGGAGTAGGAGTTCATCTTCAAAATAATGCTTATAGTAGGTAGGAAGCGAGGGAGTCGAAAGGCATTCAATCTTGTTTGCCATATAGTTTAGGTTTTGAAAGATTTAGAAACATTAGTTAGATCAGCGGTTGGTGTTTTTCATTAGTAGGATGCATTAAGTTTGAGAAAATAAGGAAAAAGAAAGAAAATATAAGTTTATGTAACAACTAGGAAGCAAGAAAAGGAAAGAAAAGAGATTTTGAATACCTTAGAAGGAAAATAGAGAGTAAGGGAAGAAAGAGAGAGTATTAAAAGAAGAGAAAGGGAGAGGAAGAGCTCATTTTAGCATGAGAGAGAGAGAGAGAGAGAGAGAGAGAGAGAGAGAGAGAGAGAGAGAGAGAGAGCAGTAGGTCAAAAGAGAGTAGCAAGTTAAGAGAGCAACAACATCATAAATCTGTCATATCATCACTCTCACTGATTCTAGGTATGCTCAGAATCTTCCTTGTTGATAGAAGCATAACTATAGGATCATCACTAGTTGCACTTGTAATTTATTGATCCGTTCGTCATTGTTTTTCGTCATTCAATGTGTTCTTTTGCCACTCAAATAATGCCTCAAGCCTCAGACGGTCAAACCGTCCCCTTGGATAGTCAAATCACTTTTGTCCTCTCAGCGGATAACTCTTGCATTGGACTCAGATGGTCCCACTTGAACGACTGAGTCGATCCACTCGAACACCTAAAAGTCCCCTTGGTGAATAGCTCTCACTCAGATGACCTCGGATGGCCAAATTGTCCACTCGGATGCACCCTCTTAGACTTGGACGAGCACCCTTGTCCAAGTGTCAGACCCCCTTGCCACTCGGATAGTCCAAATTGACCTCTTGGACGGCCGAGTCTAGGACTCAAACGGACAAACATGTGCAACTTAGATGTCTGAATTTGCAAACAACCTAAACCAGAATGCATTTTTATAGACCATCCAGACCCCCCAAACATACCAAAAGGCTTTGAGCTAATTATTGGGTGACCCTAACTCAATCCTAGACCTGCAAGTGTGACCATGGAGCTTATCAACACTAGAATTTACCCTAACAAGCCCAAGAATTGACCAAATTAGCTAGTCACTTGTAGTTTATGTCCTAATAGAGACACTATTTGACTGCCTGGGTGGGCGGACCACCCATCAAGACCCCATAGAGGATTGAATTTGACTACTAGGTGTGATTACAACTTGTGTAAAAGAGCTACAATTGTACAAAATTGACTAGCAAGGTGTGTGTGTGTGTGTGTGTGTGTGTGTGTGTGTGTGTGTGTGTGAATGATTTCATTGAAGGTTGAACATTGCATTGTAGGCACTCAAGTACATGAGAAAATTTGAAAGCTTGATTGTGCACAACTCACCTTGCATTGCACCATTCAAGTGTGTGAGTAAGCATAAACTTGCGAAATGATATAATTAACAAGGAACACACTAAAGGGAATTAAGCTAAGAAACAAACCCACCAGTAGGACTTGCAAAACCCCTAGGACCATGGAAACAAACCAAGAAGCTCAACATTGACAAGTGAATAGCCTTGAACCACCTAATAACCGAGTGCAGAAAGAAATGAACCACAATTAGAGATGCATCCTTAGCCAACCTAATCACCCTCATTGGCACCTTTGTGGTTCAAGAGACCGCCAACATGGTAGATGCTAGCACAAACACAGGCAACCAAGATTTGACCTAGGATATTTTCCAATCAACACATTGCAACTCATATCTCGATATGATCGTCAAACAAAAATAGCACACCACAAGAGATGTGCAGACGAAATCATAGCTAATCTTGAGGAGAGATGAGGCTAGGAAAAGTTTTCATGCAATGCATAGATAGCTACAACCAGGAGCAACATGCTCAGAGGAGGCTATGCTAGGAGATAGAGCTCAATGAGGTTCAACAAATCCTAGCCATCAAAACAAAGCAGGAGGAAATGTCAATAGGGAGAGAGCATCAGAAGCAGATCTTACATTGAGTCAGCTTCTGACGAAGAGACTATAGATAACACTACTGTAGAGCAAAGCGGAGCAGCCTTAGCAACATTGCTAGTGGGATTAGGAATCACCCCAAATGCTAGAAGCAAGACCAAGGTACCTATAGTTGCAAAGCAACTTGAGAAGTATCAAGCAAGTAACGATCCTTACATCTTTGTTGAGTAGTTTGAGCAGGTGTGTGAGGCAAACAACCTCATGTATGCCGCTTAGTATGCACAAGCTTTTGGACTTTGCCTAAGAGATAAGGGATGAACTTGGTTTACTAGCCTAGACAATGCTGAGTGCAACAACTTCAATAGCCTAAATGATTTTTTCATTATGATATTTTTTGAAGCTCGATACCTAGACAACCTCATTATTTGTCAGGTTGATGAATATTAGCCCAAAAGACAAGGAGGAAATCCGAGACTATGTCAATCATGTGAGAATTCTCTATAAGAGGATTCTAGCAACAATGAAGCGACCCAATGAGAGAGTAGTCTCTACTATGTTTATCAACGGAATCCGAAATGAAGAAATTTGTAAGGCCTTAACTAGTAACTCAAACCTGCAAAGGGACATGTTAGCCAATGTCTTTGAAGAGGCAATATACATGGATGACTTGCTGAGAGAAAGAAGCTCAAGAGCTACACCACAAGAGAACACCACCTCTAGGAACATCGAGAGAATCAAAATGCTTAGTGAGCGATCAAGCCATAACATGCAAGATAAGGGAAAAAACATCAACCAAAACCAAGAGATAGTTGGCTTGAAGTTAGAGGTGGCCAAGCTACAAGAGATGTTGAGAAGGCTAGTGCAACCCCACATGCAATGTGTGAATTGTGGTGGGAAACATCTTCCAATTGAATGTCTTGACCCTAGATCATGGCCTTGTACAAACTGTGGTAGATTTAGACATGATGCAATGCACTGCCGATTGCCAAGAAGGTTTCCATAAGCACAACCCTATACTCGGCCCTACTATCCATGGAATAGGTAGCCCAACTTTGGAAGAGGAACTCTATTAGCTCTATCAGTGGTAGCCAATGACTCGAAGCCAACTACTAGAATTGAAATCAACCCCATGGGAATCCCTAGGCCACCTAGACCCATTGTGACCCATCCACCGAGCGATGCTCTAATACACTTTGTAGAGGAGCCACTACAGGAAGAAACATATGTAAACCCCTATGTCTCCTATGACAAGGAGGATAATCCTATATTGATGGAATTTAGACTAGTGTTGGTTATAGCTTTAGGCAGGAAAATAGGTAGAGGTCTAGGAAGGGGCCCGAACCAAGAGCCACTAGCATGTTGGACTTGTGGACATCGAGGGCACATTTCGTCTCGTTGTCTTGAAAAGGAGAAAGAAAACAAGAAGAAGGCTGACTTGAGATGTCTAGAGTGTGGAGTTACACATTTGTACACTGATTGCCCTAGACAAAAACCCTCCACTAGTATGGCAATTGTGCCATCAGTACCGCTTGGACTCTTTAGTGTCGAAACACTTGATGATGAAGCCACACCAATCCCACTAAATGTCATGACCTGAGCTCAAACAAAGCAAGCTGATATCTCATTACCTGGACCTAGCAACTTCGATGCAAGATTTGATGGAAAGAAGAGTAGGAGGAGGAGAAAAAAGAGGGCAGATGCCAAGATAACACTCAAAACTGATAGTGCCACCATATTGACCAAAGGAAAATAGGTTACAAATGTGGAGGCAAAAACATCTACTCCTAAGACAATAGAAAATGGAAGTGCCAAGGTTGGAGAATACCCCAACCCAAAACACCAATTAGAAGTTGTGGACAAAGTAAAAGAGTGGGTGAAAGAAGCTCAATTGTACCTACAGGATGCAAAGCCTATCATGGAGGATGAGATTAATGAGCTCTCTAGTGTGAGTCCACCAGTCTCCCCTATGCACTTGATATCAAGAGGCACATCAACACCCCATGTAGCACCACACAAGAAGAATCTAGATGTCATGAATAGACGAACTGTGCCCAAGAGCATTGACAAAAGGTCTTTGAGTTAGAGGAAAAGGAAAAGGCTGGTAATTGGCTCACAACACTAATATCAACTTCTGTAACCTTGCCATTAGGAAAAGTACTTAGGTAAAACCCCATGCTATGGCAAGTGTTGAATCATTGGGAGTAGAAAGACATGACAAACATGGAGTGATTGACTTGTCAGACCATGATGCAGAGACGCATATACCAAGCTTAACTCTAAACCCATTGTCTAAATCTCTACAAGTGAATGCCTTTTGCGAGGACACAAAAATGCACGCAATCTAACTTGTTGTTGCATTAGGTGATGCCACATGGAAAGGAATTGTGGACACATGAGTAGGAATTAGTGTACTTAGCCATGCAGTTTTGCAAGCTTGGGGAAACCCACCAGTGAGAGTCAACATACCATTCTAAGTGCTGCTAAAAGATTGGCCTCTAAAGATAGCAGGAATCCAATTCTCGATTAACTTCATGGCCATGAAGGGAGTTGACTATTACTTAGGCAAAACCCCATGCTATGGTAAGTGTTGAAGCAATGGGGGTAGAAAGACCTGACGGACATGGAGTGACCGACTTGTGAGACCATGATGCAGAGATGCATATACCAAGCTTAACCCTAAACCCATTGTCTAAATCTCTACAAGTGAATGCCTTTTGCGACGACATGAAAATGCACGCAATCTAACATGTTATTGCATTAGGTGATATCACACAAAAAGGAATTGTGGACATAGGAGCATGAATTAGTGTGTTTAGCCACACAGTTTTGCAAGCTTGGGGAAACCCACCAGTGAAAGGCAACAAACCATTCCATGTGCTAAAATATTGGCCTCTAAAGATAGTAGGAATCCAATTCTCGGTTAACTTCATGGTCATGAAGGGAGTGGATTATGATATTCTGTTAAGTAGGCCAGGGATGAGAAATGCTCGAGTGATAGAGGATTGGCCTGATATTCTTGGGCAATAGAATAGAAGTTGTTCAAGTAGAGATGGACACTTGGAAAACCTCGCTGGTTGACCTTAATGCTATCTTTGCAATATACTAAAGGGTGACTAACACGGAAAGCGTGAATATGGACCCTTAACTAAGTATATTCCTTGCCTTGAGGATAAGCCGATTGTATACATGTATTGGCAACCATCGACTTGCCATTCTCAAATGATGAGGATGACTATAGGCAAGTTGTAAAAATAGGTAGTAAACCCAACAGAATCATAGCTTTTGAGTTACCCAAGAATGATGCTACATCATCAGTACATCTCTACATGATGGTTAGGAGTTCTATCAGTCGGACCAACACCTATCACCTACAGAGGGAAGGGCTAGCTATGGTGTTTGTTGTTAAGAAATTTTGATATTACTTTTTAGTGACACCCTTTAATTTCTTTGTTGATCATCAAGCATTGCTTTATCTTGTGAACAAACCCTGCGTAACAAGACACATTGCTCGATAATTACTTATGCTATTAGAATTTGATTTCTCGATGGTAGTACACAAGGGCAAACAACATTACATGGTAGACCATATGGCTTGCATAACCACATGCGAGAAGCAGCTAGACAAGGCATTGTAGATGACCTACCCGATGCACATCTATTTAGAATGTCCAGCGAAAGAGATTTGTTTAGAGTAGACCTTACACCACAGCTTGGTTTAATGTTACACTAGAAAATGGAATGAAAGTTAGACCATTGAGAGTGCTAAAATATTTGGCCTCTAAAGATACAAGGAATCCAATTCTTGGTTAACTTCATGGTCATGAAGGGAGTGAACTATGATATTCTATTAGGTAGACCATGGATGAGAAATGCTAGAGCGATAGAGGATTGGGGTAATGGCCTGATATTCTTGGGCAATAGAATAGAAGTTGTTTGAGTAGAGATGGACACTTGGAAAACCTCACTAGTTAACCTTAATGCTATCTCTGTGATACTAAAGGGTGACTCACAAGGAAAGTGTGAATATGGACCCTTAACTAAGTAGCTAGTAAACCATCGACTTGCCATTCTCAGATAATGAGGATGACTATAGCTGTAAAAGCATAGTAAACCCAATGGAGTCATAGCTTCTAAGTTACCCAAGAATGATGCTGCATCATCAATACCTCTCTGTAGGATGGTCAGGAGTTCTATCAGTCGACCAACACCTATCACCTACCATGTACCAACTAATAAACTTGAACTCCACAGAATTCTTGAGTACTTGACAAGAGATCTAGCTAGTAACCCCCAGCTTCAAACTTTAAACCTCCTAAGGATCTCATAGAGAATTCAAAGTGGCAATGGACTAAGGTGCATGACCTAAATCTATTATACAATTGGGCCCATTGCAGACGAGAAAAGTTCTACAAATGGGAACCTTGGGAATGATGAATAGTTTAAGTATGAGGATTTAGATTATGAGTATGAAGACTACTATTCCAATGGTGAGGAAAGTGAGGAAGAAGTTGAGACCATAGAGTACGACACAGATGGATGAGTGATTGAGAAAATAAGAGAAACTCTAAACATTGAGAGGCTATTGCTTTTAGAGTGGAAAGAGGAGTCATCAAGGTAAATTGTGATCGTACCTAGTTAGAGCACCTAGAGGTACTGCACTATGAGTGAGCTGGATTCGTTCAATCAGATGCCACATCACTATTAGAGTGGAATCACTCTCAGAGATATGACCAGTAGGGGAAACTCCTTCTTCTAGTGAGGCTGAGTTCAACTCTGAGTCAAAAGTTAGCTCTAAGAGTGGTCTAGAAATCCCACAACCATCTAAGACCAAAATCACCAAAGGGGACCTCCCGGTCCATTTGAGGCACAAGAGGCTCAAGAAATAGAGAAGGAAACACTCCAAGTCCTTAGAAGATGAATGACAAGAGAAACTACATGACTTACCCAAATGCTTCACTAAGTATAAGAAGAGCGGCCACATAGTGGTGTTAGTAAGAGCCGAACAAGTAGGACATGTTAGTAGACCCATTGAAGGACCCACTAAAGTTAAGGAAGTGAACTTGTCAAGGGAAGGGAACAAGCCTCTACCCATGTACATAGCCAACAAATTAACTAAGCAAGAGGAGGAAAATCTCATGAATCTCTTACAAGAGTATGTAGATATATTTTCTTGGTCCTTAGAAGAGCTGAAAGGAATCGATTCGAGTATTGTGACTTACAACAATCCTATGACCCCCAACACAACACCAGTCAAACAAAGATTGTACACAATGAATTGATATGAGTATTGTGACTCACAACATTCTTATGACCCCCAACGCAATACCAGTCAGACAAAGACCATATCCAATGAATCCAAAGCATGCTCATGTTGCGAAGGAGGAAATAGACAAGTGTTGAATGCTAGATTCATTTATGAGATTGAGCACATGGACTAGGTATCATCCATAGTAATTGTCTTGAAGAAGAATGGGAACATTCGAGTGTGTGTGATTTACAAAAAGGTCAACATAGCGACAAAGAGAGACAATTATCCATTACCATACACCGACCACATGCTTGAGAGAGTGGCAAGAAAGAAAGCCTATAGTTTTTTGGATGACTTCTTTGGCTATAACCAAGTGAAAGTGCACCCATATGACAGGCATAAAACATCATTTGCAACAAAATGGGGTGTGTTTGCCTACATAGTCACATCATTTGGGCTAACTAATGCACCTGCTATCTTTCAACATCTTATGTGTACTATTTTCAAGGACATGCTTAGAAAGTGGCTGGAAGTATTTGTTGATGATCTATATTCATTCCAGTTGGGAGGAGCACCTAGACAAACTGTATATAGTCTTTGAACGGTGTAGACAAAATGGTCTCTCACACTAAACCCCTTAAAATGCTAGTTCTAGGTAAAGCATGGATGTATGCTAGGTTGTGGTCTCGAAAAATGGCATTGCTATATCGACTTTTCCGAAAGAGTGATTATCGATTTACCACCACCAACTAGCTATGAGGGAGTTCAGTGCTTCCTCAACCACACGGGGTACTATTGATTGTTTGTGTTGAATTAACACTCATTTCACAATGAATTTACAAGTAGTTGATTATATTTGAGTGGAATGAGGAGTGCCAATGCATTTATGAAGAATTGAAATAGGCTCTAATGAGACCACACTTCTTTTATGAGCTACCCTAGATTGGTCCATTACTTTTCATGTACGCATTAACGCATCAAAGTTCACTGTGGGAGTAGTTTTGTACCAACCAGGAGAGCATAACTTGGATTACCCAATAAGCTTTGCAAGTAGACAACTCACTACTAATATAGAAATGAACTACTCCATAATAGATGGGGAAGGGCTAGCTATGGTATTTTTTGTTAAGAAATTTTGATATTACCTTCTAGCGAAACTCTTTACTTTCTTTGTTGATAATCAAGGATTGCTTTATCTTGTGAGCAAACCCTGCATAATAGGGCACATTGCTTGATGATTACTTCTGCTATTAGAAAATGATTTCTCTATGGTAACACATAAGGGCAAACAACATTACATGGTAGACCATATGTCTTGCATAACCACACGAGAAGTAGTTGGACAAGGCATTGTAGATTACCTACCCAATGCACATCTATTTAGAATGTCTAGTGAAAGAGATTTGTTTAGAGCAGACCTTGCACCTTATTGGATAGATGACATAGTCCACATCCTAGAACATGGATTACCTGAATATCCAATTGCTAGGCTAAAACATCTCATTCTAAAGGTTTAACCCTATCAATTGACTATTGTCAGCCAATGCTACTGATTAGGACAACAAGATGGACTATTGAGGAGATGTGTTTGTGAGCATGAGATGCACAATGTGCTTGTAGAAGCTCATGGTGGAATTGCTAGAGGCGGGGACACTACAGCACGTAAGGTGCTCCAGTCTCAATTGTGGTGGCCTACACTATTCTGTGATGCAACTAAGTTTGTGAAGCATTGTGATGAATGCTAATGAACCAAAGTCCCTATTCATAAGGATAAGATGGAGTTGAACCCCCAATGATATCACACCAACCATTTGAAAAATAGGGGATTGATTTCATTGGTCCAATCAGCCCTGTAACACAATCACAAGTGAGGTACATAATCATAGCCATAAACTATATCACCAAGTGGGATGAAGTTGAGGCAACTTAAAAAAATGATGCTAGGACCCTTGCTGAATTTCTTTGGAAGCAAGTGATCTCACGGTTCGAATGTCCCATAGAATTAGTTAGTGATCAAGGCATGCATTTCATCAATGAAGTGATTGCCCACTTGTTATCCACCTTCTTGATAATCCATTAAAAATCCTCACTGTATTATCATCAAGAAAACAATCAAGCTAAAGCCACAAAGAAAATCCAAGGTGATCTTTGACTAATGCAGTGATTGGGACAATAAGCTAATGGCAGCATTATGGGCTTACAAGACAGCCTACGAAATGGCCATAGGATAGACACCATTCAAGCTTACCTATGGAATTGAAGCAATCTTATGAGCTTGAGAATAGTGATCCAAGAGAGATGACATGGCAAGGAAGCATGGACAAATTGCCTAGTAGAACTAGAACACCTATATGAAACCTGGCTCATTGCAACCCATGCCCTAATTTGTGAGAACATACAATGCAAGATTTGGTTTGACAAGCATGTCAAACAATGCGACTTTGAACAAGGAGACTTAGTGTTGTTGTACTCTGTAAAGGGTCATAAACCAAAGATGAAGTTTTTCTCCCCTCTATCTCTCTCTCACGAATTACTCCATGTCTTTACTCTCTCTCAGTTTAGGGTTGTAGATGCAATTTTTCTCTCACTCTACATTCTCTCTCTCTCTCCCTCCCTCACACACACACACACACACACACACATATCTTAGTCACTCGCTCACTCTCCGTGTTTATCTCCCTCTCTATCTCTCTCACTTTCTCTCTCTCATGCATGAGATTAGTCCACATTGTATCATAATGTCTCACATCAGATTATGGCATGTGTTGTAACAAATGCTTCTCTCAAATCCTCTCTCTCTCTCTCTCTCTCTCTCTCTCTCTCTCTCTCTCTCTCTCTCTCTCTCTCTCTCTCTCTCTCTCTCTCTCTCTCTCTCTCTCTCTCTCTCTCTCTCTCTCTCTCTCTCTCTCTCTCTCTCTCTCTCTCTCTCTCTCTCTCTCACACACACACACATAATGTGAATGCTTGGGTAGCCACTCGGTGTTTTTAGAACTTTAATTTCAATGCATTTATAGCTCCCTTCCCTCCCCCTCCCTCTCCCTTCCCCTCCTCTCCCTGACAAATATGATACAAGATAATTCATACAAGCAATCCAAATGTATATTTATATTGCGTTAACTCTAGGAAATGTGCTTTTTCTTATCAAATTAAGAGAGACAAGTTCACCAAAGGCTTGCCATCCAAATGGATTGTATAACGGTGACTTCTCAACAAAATAAAATGTGGTTGTGCTAAGAGGTAGTGTTGGCATTGCATTGCTAGTCACTATATAGGTGATGTTGGAAAAGTTCTTCTGCTTCCAAATACAATGTATAAGTTTTCTTCAGTGAGTGTGGGTTGGTGTATAAACATGTTAGCATTTGCATCCATCCCAAACACTCAGAAGTACACATAGTATAAGTGCTTGCATGACAAATATGTTTTTCCTTCTGCGGCACGATGGCAATTACATGTTGGATTCTTTGCAATGTGCACATCGTAACACTCATGCATGATACTTGAGTTAGCTATCTCTAGTTTGAAAACCTCATGCTTCAAGGCCTTCACCATAGTGTGGCCCTTCACAATTGCATCTAGAGCCAATGCTGAGTCTAACCTTTTCCATGCAGCCTGTGAAACACCTCTTCGATATCTACACAAGCCCTTGTTAACATTCGCCTCTTGTGCCGCCTTTTGTAAAACAAACCCACCACTCTCTAACATGTGGATTTCTTCTATGGTCAGATTAGTGCATTGTGCCATTGGCCATACTTGTGGAACCTTGGGCGGTGAGTGTTGAATGGAAGAACAAAATTTCCGTGTATGGTCCACACTATCATTACAAAACCACATGAACTGGCACCGCATTCCATGTTGATTACTAGCTTCTCCTCTTGAGCTAGACCACTCCATGATGCCCCGAAATGAAGTGACGCACCCCATGTGATGTATTTTTTATAGGTTTTTTGCATTTTCCCTCTCTAATCCTTGACATTGTACACGACTGCAAGAAGCTAGAATCCTTCTTATAGCCCAAACTGTGTCATGAAGGAATGTCTCCACCACCATTTCCTCCGAACAATTTCGTGATACTGCCCTTGATTGGTCAGAAGGAAAAGGGTCCTCAAAGTTTAGTTTTCTTGTACCATTTCTTCTAGGTATGTTTTCGGTCACATACTCAAGCATGTGAGAGGCATTGGCTTCCTCGGACCCCACTTTCCCATCAACCTTGCGTTTTCTTACTACAGTCACATTGTCCCCTAAAAAATCGGGACATTTATGCAACTCAGTTCCTCTTGCCACCTCCTCAACCATCCTTACTATTGCTCGAGGTGTGGGGCTAATTCCTTGTTGTAGATGACTCAAAAGCTTCTCTACATTGGGTCCTACACCATGGAACTTTCCACCAATGAATGCATGCCATTTTGTGCTATGTAGTAGAGCATTGGCCAAATCACTGACACATGCATTGTACAAGCTGAGAGATCCCTTGAATCCCTCCCCTGCCAACCAACTTGCATGCATTGGCTCTGCCAAGTTCATGGTTGGCATATGAGCAATGTCCTCCACCACCTGGACAAAAATATAGCACAAGAAAGTATGGAGCGTGAGAAAACAAATGCACCACATGTCACATCCTACTATTACGAACTAGTCTTACCTCGACAAAGTGCCACCTCCAACGTGGATATCTAATATGCCACCAACTAAGCCAACAATCCATTGCTGGTATATTGCAATCCGCAACTTTCTATAAGGCCCACCAAGCCCGAATGGATTGATATTGCATTGTTGCATCATCTTTCGTGACTCCATACCTCCACATGCGGCATAAGCACTTATGCTCATCTTGAAAACTCTTGTGCACATACTGTGATGTGTGTATTTGGAGACTTTGTTTCCAATGAGATAAGCAAGATCTCTCCCTTCCTTGCATTACGTTGTCCGGACCACCATTGAACACTGTGCGGATGGCCCTCCAATTGGCAGCTATCTCATTTGCCATGAATCCTCAAAAATCATTGCTTGGGTGTCCACACTTCTCGATCACCTCATTCATCTTTGTCCAAAAAAGAGCTTGCGCATATGTATCCTCTTCCTTCATCTCACATATTTCCAGAGTCATCAACTCTTGTACACTACAAAAATGCAAGAAAGAAATGGGAGAGTAAGGAGAACTATGTTACTTAAGTTTGTGTTGTGACGGTAGAATCAGGTAAGAGAAACTACCTTGGGTCATACATATGTGCTACCATGGTGGTCCAATCATTAATGTGATGCACATGGTCAAAGCATACCCAGCTATTGCGTAGGTTTCCAATGCCATTCCTTCGCATACGATTCACTAAGTCAACCCTTGAGGCTGGCCCAGTTGTTGACATTTTGACTATAAAGCACCTATTATCATTGTCAACAGCTTGCCTAGGAAATAGGCTACCATGGAAAAATCTATATGCACAATGTTGCTTTAACTTTAGAAGATGAGATTCCATTTCCTGATCACTCTCAGTGCGTGCTGCATGAACCATGTATTTGAACCTACATGCACAAAATATTGATCTTCATATGCATGGCCTTTTAAAGATATTTTGAAATGTGTTGTGAATGGAATAATATGTTATGTTCATCTGAATGAGTGGGAACCAAGGCACCCATTACTACCCTTCTAGCCACAGTCATTTGCAAGTGTCGAGGTCTAGCTACACTAAAGTCTCTTACCATTTCCTTTATAGTCTTTTGCACCTCTTTGACATTAGCTCTACATGTGCCTCTTTGCACCTCATGGTTATGTGTGCCTTGATCAATAAATAGTCTTGACATTGGCCTTGCTGACATCACATACTACACTACACACTTGCACTTGGAGAGTAGGATGGGGGGGTTCTTACAATAGAAGCATCCAAGGCTTCCGAGACCAACACCTAACATTCCAACAGTTGGTATGGTAGTACTGAGTTTACCTGCATGGCATGTATTTGGACTTGATTAGTATGATTTACTTGCGATAAGATACTAGAACCATGTCATGCGACTCTACAATGACTTTAATGATAATGGAGTGAATGAAGAATCTTGCACCTGTCCATGCCACCTTATTTGGGGAGCTAAAAATCGACCTACCAGTACAATCTATATTGGGACACTTTAGCTCTCCGATACATTTGCTTTGGCGTGCAAACAGTACCGAGGAATGCCGTCGATGCTGACATGGGCTTTGTCCAACAATGGCCATCGTACTTTTGCTCCATACCCTCCATTGGACGCATATTGTCTGCTATTGGTGGAAGCTCATACGCCACATTGCCATCATAGAAAACTAGGATCTCCTCTACTCTCTCTATAGCACTCGTATTCTGAAGCAAATGACATAAGACTCGGTGTCAGCCCCCCGAAGACATTATGTACTCAACCACACTTAAGAGGATTGCTGCATCCCCTCCTCTTCCACAAAAAGTGTGATAGGGATGGTTTTGTTTTTCTCAATGTCCAAGGAGGGTGGCGAGGCTTCCATGGTGATTGTTGTTTTCTCAACACTACAAGGGCTCTGGGTGAGGTCTATGGTGGGGGAAGGCTGCAATGTAGGCCCATTTCCTTGATTGACAAGATAATCTTGTGAGACCAAGGTATCCAAAATATATACTTGGATAGCCTCATGGTCATTGTTACAATGGACCGACGTCCTTTGTATTCGGCCATTTGCATGGGTGATAGCAAGAACATGGTAGCCATTGCCATTGCAAATGTCTTCCTTCATCAACATTAGGAATCGACTACTCATGTAGTGCATAATAGGTTTGGCAAAGAGGGACGATACATATATGCGGACCTCGGTATTTGGTGTAGCACTGGATATTGGATCCATTTCCAAAGCTATCTACACATGTGCGAATACTCATGTAAGATATGGGTGTCATTGAAATACTTAGTGTGGGGGTGTATGTCATATACAAGAGAGGGAGAGAGAGAGAGATATGAGAATATATAAAGTGTTTGCATGAGAGAGAGAGAGAGAGAGGGAGGGAGATAGAGTGTACATGCATGTATGTGCATGCGAGTGCTATATATATAAAGTATTTGGCATGAGAGAGAGAGAGAGAGAGAGAGAGCGAGAGCGAGTGTGTGTGTGTGTGTATGGATACAGGTGCCAAGTATGAGAGAGAGTGAGTAAGTGAGTGAGTGAGTGAGAGAGGATATAAAGATTTGTGTGGGAGGAAGAGAGCAAAAGAGGGAGATAGAGAGAGTGTGTGTGTGGGAGTGGATGTGGGTGCCACGAGGAGAGAGAGAGGTTTAGGGTTTAGAGAGAGAGAGAGAGTGTGTGTGTGTGTGTGTGTGTGTGTGTGTCTGTGTATGCATACGGGTGCTAGATATAAGAGAGAGAGAGAGAGAGAGAGAGAGAGAGAGAGAGAGAGAGAGAGAGAGAGAGAGAGAGAGAGGATATAAAGATTTGTGTGGGAGGGAGAGAGCAAAAGAGGGAAATAGAGAGAGTATGTGTGTGTGAGTGGATGTGGGTGCCGCGGAGGGAGAGAGAGAGAGGGGGGTTGGAGAGCACCAAGAGGGAGCCAGGGAGAGTACCGAGGATGATGGATAGAGTGAGGAGGTGGGGGAGGAGGAGGAGGAGGGAGGGAGGGAGGGAGGGAGGGAGGGATGGAGGGAGGGAGGGAGATGTGTACATACCTGCGAGATTAAGAAAATTATCTTTAACTTGAGGGAGGGGAAGACGTTGTGTCATAGGGGGCGTGTGGATTTATGTAACCACTTTGACATAGTGGGGCATTAAATGCATGTTAGAGAGAGAGAGAGAGAGAGAGAGAGAGAGAGATGGAGAAAGGGAGTTTGGGAGACTGGGAGACATGTGCCATACGAAGAGAGAGATGTGAGAAGGGGGTGCTAGTCATATTTTTCTACACCAAATATTGAGCTACGGCGACCCCTTCTTTGGCAACAAAATGATCCCAATCCACATGCACTCTCTCTCATTAGCCATCCTGGCCCACATGCACTCTCTCTCTCGAACCTGAGACACCCTAAACCCAAATAACTAAGATAGATAATGTAGGCGCACCGGCGATCCCTTTCTCGGCGGGCAGCACGATCCTAATCCACATGCACTTGCACTCTCTCTTCATTCCCTAAAAAAAAATCCCATACAACTAACGTATTAATGTACAATCATATTAACTGATTAATTAGTATTACTATTAAAATATATTGATTCATATGAAATGATTAATAGTAATATATAAATTAATAAACAAGTTAAGTAACATTAATATTCCAATGGTTCACTTCATACTAATTGATTACTATAATAACTAATTAATCAATAAGCTAGTTGATATACATGAGTTAAAAAATAAGCTAACTATTATCAATTAAGAAATCAATTAATAATTTAATTGATATAATTTGGTCAATACACTAAATATTTAATCAATGAACTAACAGATACCATCTTGCTAAATATTATTTGATTAATATTAAATCAATGAAAATGTAATTAATAGATTAATATTAATTAATTGAGTAGTAATTAGTTTTAATTACTAAAAAATTATGTGATAAAATTATTTAATATTTTTAAATAAAAATACATAATATTGACATTCGCAATTACTACTTGAATAAAAGCTATTTATTGGTTGTTAAAAGCTAATTTATAACGAATTAAAGATATATAAGTACTTTTTAACTAATTAATAAATAATCAATTATTATTTATTAGTTGTTAATTTTGATGAATTACCATTAATTTTAATGAACTAATTATTGATTATTACTAATTATTTTTTAGTTCGTAGTTATTAATTTTAAGTAATTAATTATTAATTTCAACTAATTGATTAATATATAATTTTTATTGGCTAAGTAATTATTTAATAATTAATATATAAATTGATTATTTATTAATTATTAATTTCAAGTACTTAATTATTTAACAAAGTAACTAATATAAAATATAATGTTATTTATTAATTAATAATTAATTTCTTACTTGGTTAAATGGTTACTTAGTTAGTTACTTGGTTTTTAATAAGATAATTAATTATTAACTACTTATTAATTTATTGGTTAATCAATTGCTTATTTAATTACTTACTTATTAAATAATTAAATTTGAAAAGCTATTAATTAATTAGTTGTTTAAAAAATCTATGACTTAATTTTTATTAGTCACTTAATTAATCAATAGATTGATTAGTAAGTGAATTTTGTTAATAATTAATTAAATACTTACTTTTATTCACTTATTTTTTGACTCGATAATTATTTATCTAATTATTTATTTAGTATAATTAGTTAATTAATTAATTAATAAGGTTAATTAGTAATTAATTTATTAACTAATTAGTTAATTAATTAGTTCATACTTAATTTTGTTTGCTTATTATTTGACTCAATAGTTATTAAAATAATTAGTTATTTAGTATAATTAATAAAATAATTATAAAATTAGTTGATTGGTATTTAATTAATAATAATTAAAAATTAATAGTAATTACTAATTAATTATTAGTTTTATAATAATTACTATTAATGAGTAATTAACTAATTAGCTAGTTAATGATTAATTAATTAATTAGTTACTTAATTATTAATATTAATTAATTAATTATTTATTTAATTAATTTTTTGATTAAGGAAAAATTAAATAACGCTTTAGCTAGTAGATAGAGTATTCTTCACAACATACAGAGTTGAAACCATCAGAAGAAGCTGACATCACCATGGTGATGGCACCACAACGATCCTCGGAAGAATGAGTTTTGATACCTTGAGAACATAATATCTTCCCCTCTGTAGCAAGCTAAAAGCTGAATTCAGAAACGTTGAAAAGAAGAAAGTAGAATAAATGTTGGCAAAAGAGTCCTCTAGAGACTAAAGCCCCTCTGATTCGGTTCTATGGAGCACAGAACCGAATCAAAGACTAAAGCCCCTCTGATTCGGTTTTGTGGAGCACATACAAACTAGGTGGAACTAACTCCCTGATGAATGATGCAATCATGAGGCAAGCACTAGAATGAGTCTAGAGGTATGTGAGAAGAGAGAAGACAAAAATCAAAGCCAAGAGAATGAGCTAGCAGTAGAAGCCTCTTTTGATGCCCTAGCAACACTCTTTATAGAAGTCCCTTTGGCAGCTCAAGGTCCCCTTCCTAGTCAGATTCGTCCTGGAAATATTGATATCAGGCTAGTGAATGTAGTCTCGTTGCCCATCTTTAAGGGAGAGTACAATTAAGACCCTAATCTTCATGTAGAGCAGAGTTCATGGTAGCGTGTGTGGCTAACAATGCCAAAACCCCCAAGCATTGGTTGGCAATTTTTTTCTGTCTTTATATGAGAGAGAGAGAGAGAGAGAGAGAGAGGATGGATGCCAATGAGAATGGACGTGGTGTTGCGAGCAGGCGAACGGACATGACATAGGTAAGCGCCAGCCCAACCTACAAATCCTCTTTGTTGCCCCCTTCCCCCCTCCAAAATCCCTTTCGACATCGTCGAACGAGTGTCACTCCAAGGCGTACAACTAAGGCGGCAACTAAGGCACAGACCTTGGCATCTTGGCCTTGGCATACTTGGCAATGAGTTACGAAGGCTTCATTGGCACCGTTGGATGTGTGTGAGAAGCTCCCACTAGCTTGTAGGAAAATCTTCCCGGGAGGTCACCCATCCCGGCAGTGTCATCACCCAAATGCACTTAATTACCAAGTGACTATCCACTAGGCTAGTACTTTTTGTTGTTCTATACTACAAACATAGTTTTAATAAGCTAGTCTTGGGATGGTTTCCCAAGTCTTTCTTCCATGAACTGACATATAATACCTTATTAATAAATAAAAATTATCTTCATAAGTAGAGTCAGTTTCATAATTAGAGCTAGTTTTTAAAAATGTGCAACATAAATCAATTTTCTTTGGAATGTATACGCACATTATTTAATAAAATAAACTAAGTAATGGGGACCCATTCCTTGCGAGAGTAACTTTTTGCCCAACTAGATTTGTGGGTTTTCTTCGCCTAATAAGGGGCTGCTGGTGACCCCTTTTCAACAAAAAAAATAAACTACAGATTCGAGAATATATAGCATGGGGAGAATAGGGACCAATAGGGTATGGGTTTTTTTTTTACCAATATTGGTCCCAAAAAAAACCCATACCCTATTGGTCCCTATTCTCTCCATGCTATATATTCTTGGATCTATGATTTGTTTTTTCGCCAAAAAGGGGTCGTCAGCAACCCCTTAATGGGTGAAAAAAAAACCACAAATCTAGTTGGGTGAGGGACAAGAGAGTAACAAAGTGATGGGAGAGGGATGAGAGAGAGGGCATGTGATGTGTGTAATTTTTTCTTGCCAAAAAGGGGTCACTGGTAGCCCTAACCAAACGAAAAATTTTCTACGGCCCATTCCTTGAAAGAGTAACTTTTCGCCCAACTGGATTTGTGGGTTTTCTTCACCTAATAAGAGGCTGCCGACGACTCCTTTTTTGCAACAAAACAAACCACAGATCTGAGAATATATAGCATGGGGAGAATAGCTATTCTCCCCATGCTGTATATTCTCCCCCATGCCGTATATTCTCAGATCTGTGGTTTGTTTTTTTCCCAAAAAGGGATTGCCACGAGCAGTCCCTTAATGGGCGAAAAAAAACCACAAATCTAATTGGGCGAGGGAAGAGAGAGTAACAAAGTGATGGGAGAAGAGAGTGTGTGTTTTTTAAGTAATAAAGTAATGTTTGAACGAGTGTGTATAAGCTTCTACTTTGTATGACTATCTCATATTATGCTTCTAGGAGTGTAAAGATCTACTATTTAGAAAATTATATCTCTCTCTTTTGCTTGTAAAGTTAATTAAGTAAATATTTGTTAATTAGTTGAGATAATGGGGGAAGAGATAGAAAGGGTGATGAGAGAGAGGCCATGTGATGTGTGATTTTTTCTTGCTAGAAAGGGGTCGCTGGCAGCCCCTTATCGTATGAAAAAAAATTTGCAGAGCCATTCCTTGCGAGAGTAACTTTTTGCCCAACCGGATTTGTAGGTTTTCTTCGCCTAATAAGGGGCTGCTAGTAGCAACCCCTTTTTGGCGACAAAACAAACTACATATCCGAGAATATACAGCATGGCAATAGCAACCAATAGGGTATGGGTTTTTTTTCACCCAAGAGCAGAAAAAAAACCCATACCCTATTAATCCCTATTTTCCCCATGCCGTATATTCTTGCATTTGTGGTTTGTTTTTTCACCAAAAAGGGGTTGCCAACAACCCCTTAATAAGCGAAAAAACAACCACAAATCTAGTTGGGCGAGGGAAGAGAGAGTAACAAAGTGATGGGAGAGGGATGAGAGAGAGAGACAACATGAATAAAGCAATGTTTGAACAAGTGTGTATAAGCTTCTATTGTGTATGACTATCTCATATTATGCTTCTAGGAGTGTAAAGATCTACTATTTAGAAAATTATATATCTCTCTTTCGCTCATAAAGTTAATTAAGTAAATATTTCTTAATTAGTTGAGATAATGGGGGGAGAGAGAGAAAGGGTGATGAGAGAGAGGGCATGTGATGTGTGTACTTTTTTCTTACCAGAAAGGGGTTGTCAGCAGCCCCTTACCAGACAAAAATTTTTCGCGCGACCCATTCCTTGCGAGAGTAACTTTTCACCCAACCGGATTTATGGGTTTTCTTCACCTAATAAGGGGTTTTTTGGCAAAAAAACAAACCATAGATCCGAGAATATACATCATTGGGAGAATAGGGATCAATAACGTACGGGTTTTTTTTTTCACCCAAGAGCGGATAAAAACCCATACCCTATTGGTCCCTATTCTCCCCATGCTGTATATTCTCAGATCTGTGATTTGTTTTTTCGCCAAAAAGGGGTCACCAGCAAGCCCTTAATGGGCCAAAAAAAAAACCACAAATCTTGTTGGACCAAAATTTACTATCCAAGAATGGGTCATCAAAAAAAAAATCGTTCGAAAAGGGACTATTGGCAACCTCTTTCTGGTGAGAAAAAATTACATATATCACATGCTCTCCCTCTTCCCCCCTCTCTTTTATCACTCTTTCTCTCTCCCTCTATTTTCTCTCTCCTTTACCTATAAAAGGACCCATCCCCCCTTTTCACATTGAAAATCATTCCACTCTCAATATATGACTCTCTCTCTCTCTCTCTATCCCTCCCTCACTCTCTCTCATTTGTCTTTGAAAGGACCCCCCTCCCCTTGCAATTCAACTTCTTGTTTTCTATCCCCTACCCTCAGTACGGTTCTGTCTTTCTCTCCCCCTCTCTCTCTCCACACCTCTCTCTCTAACACAGTCACACATACTCTATCTCAATGTTCTATCCCAGGCTTTTCCCCTCTCTCTCTCCCCTCCCACTCTCTCTCTCTCTCTCTCTCTCTCTCTCTCTCTCTCTCTCTCTTTATCTCTCTATCCCCACCTTCCTTCCTCTCTCTATCTCCTCCTTCCTCCCCCCTCTCTCTATCGCTCTCCCTCTCCCTCTCTCTCGCTCTTGCTCTCTCTCCCTATATCTGCCTCTCACTCTCTCTCTCTTTATCTCTTACTCTCTTATCCCAATGTCATCTCTTCCTTCTCCTCCCTCTCTCTCTCTCAATTGAGGAAGCAATATATCTGTAAGAAGTAACCCTAAGGCCCTCTATCATGGACAAATCTTATTTCAAAAGACAAGATCATGTCACCCTTTATGAGGGCGATGAAAGGATTACAGAAGGTTTAATCCAACAAATGTTCCTCTCATCGAGCTTGCTCCCTAAACCAGTGGGAGTTCTTATCACCATCGTGCATCAGAGGGGTGTGAAGGCCCGCGGCAAAGGCAATACTGAGATTGATGTTGAGGAAAACGCAATTGTGCAATGGCCAATTGAACAAATGGTAAGCAGCTCCTCTCTTGATTTTTGTTACGATTTCTCTATCTCCCTCTCTTATCCTATTTTGAATCATTGTTTGCAGGAAAGAGAGTGACAATCAGACGAGTCTCTTGAGGACTCTGACTTGCCTCCATGATCTACAGCAGGATGATAGGCTATTATCACTGGCAACATGCAATCACAAGGGGGGAGTCGCCCTCCAAGAGTGAGAGGAAGAGTAACACAAATGCAATTATTAACTTCCACCGAGCTGCAAGCAACCATTGCAATTCCATGTGGGGAAGGAGTTACATCAAGAGAAGGTGGGCACGCTTTGATGACACAAGCGAGGAAGGGCAAGAGAAAGATCGTACTATCGGAGAGTGATACTAATGAGGAAAGCAACGACCATCAAAGCATCAAGTCCTTTAGTTCACAGCAAGGGCGTGGCCATACACAACCCAAGAAGAATTGAACACAAAGAACCAAAAATAAGTACATGACAGATGCCGACTGGCGAGATCACTCTCACAGTCACTTGCGATAAGCGTATTGTGCAAGCATGTATAGAAGACTAGTTGGAAATGTTGACGGTGAGTGCTTGAAGAGATGGTAGCATGATTTAGATTATCATTTTTATTTCTTTACATTGATTGGACATTAATTACTTCATCGTCTCATTCAGATGCAGACATCTACCCCTTTGCCACCCATCCTATTATGTCATTTGGTTTCCATGCCTACAATTAGACAAGTCACATCGAGGTACAAACAACTCTTGGAAACCTTTTTTAGCAATGAGTATGTTAGAGGGATGGGTATATTCATAGTGTCATTAGAGACTCCAAGACACTAGTGCAAGGAGGTTGATGATATGATTAGAACTAAGTGGGACTCCCATTGGCTAAAGGAGCATGAGGACTTCGAGGCAAAAATCAGTGGCACTGATTGGGCCTTTTTGTCAAATTGCATGTTTTATGTTTCGGATGGTAACCATTGACTCTTAGCATGGATGAATGAGATACACACATGTGAGTGGCCCTAAACCATAGGACCTTAACATTCTACAATGTGTTTGTTTCTTACATCATCCTTAACATAATTGACTGTTTGCAATAGCCTTTCCAGATAACGTGAGGCAACATGTGCGCGTTGATTGTTGCCTTATGAAAGTGACAAGTGTGGCAGAGGGGGAGATTTTGTCATCTATTTCTCATACAAATAGGTATGCAATGGACCATATTCATGAGATCCTAATATGCATGAGATCCTAATATAGAATGTACACATGCTGGCACAAAAGGGGGTTGTCTGTACCTCATATCTAGACCTTGTTTGTGAAGCAAGGATGCTACGGCAAGTTGACCATGCAACTAGTTTTGACAAGCTAACTGATGAGGCAAAGGCATGGGTGCAAGCACACAGAAAGCCAGTGCACATTTTCACATGGTACAAGAAGGCACCATTGATTGCACTGGCCCACTTTATGTGGAAGGTAGATAGTTCTTCAAGCTATCTTAGCAATGTTTTTCCTAATGCGTTTTTTCCTAATGCAATAATGTTGTCCCTAATTACCAAGTGCAAGGGACGAGTATAATATGGTAGTGCGATCGATCGAACAGAAATAGACACAGCTCGCTAATTATGAGTTTAGAACCAAGTGGGGCGAGGCGTACTATAGTGTCAATGAAAAGCTCATCAAGAAAACTCGACACTTGCTAAGAGTTGCAGACCCCATCCTCGAAGAGAAGTGGTATCAATAAGTTGCTACATCTTTGTACCTGCCCTCTATATGTACTTATGCTACATTGGTCCAAAGTAACAATGTTTTTGTCAATGCAAAATTGTCTCATGCTTGAAGTGGGGCTCCAAGATGGGGGATTTATTGAACAAGGAGAGAGTATACACATTGGCATCCTCAAAGTTAAATGAGGCAGATTGCGTAAGGATATTGAAGGCTATGGAGAGTTCTGACATGAAAATTCAAACGTTAATGGGCATGCCTGAACGTAAGCAAGCTTACCATCTTGGTTCTCTATAATACATGTGTCAATTCCATATGATGCCTCACTGCTTCTCGTCATTGTCATGCATCTCTCTATAGCAGTGTGTAAGGTAACACTCTCCACTGCAAGATATGGAAGAACTACTTGTATCCTTCTATCCATGCCAATGTTGCGGACCTCCTCGATGATGCCTTCCATTGCAATCTACTCTTCAATGGTATCAACGAAGGGGCCTACATGGTTTGGTGGTTACAATTCATATTCAAGGAAATATTTTCACTAGAGGGACATAAGAGATGTCTTGGCTATAGTACTTCAAAACATCAAACCTTTTAGGTGTGGAGAAACCAAATTAATTGGTGATGAGGACCATGCTTGGCCTCTCTTCAACGATATTGGATATACACTTTCTCTTCTATTTTCTTTTTATAGTAATTGCATTATTAGTATCAATTCTTTGTGAACCCATCATAGTCTCTTCATTAGGAGACAACAAAGTGCAATATACTCCTAAGAATGCAACTCATTTCACTTACCATGCCTCTGGATCCTTGTGTCTCGTGTTTGTTTTTTCCTTGAGTATTTTTTGTACAAAATTTTCTCATTGGAGGGGTATTCACCTTTTGGATAGCCGAGGAAAATAGGGCACCTTCAATATACCTCCTCGTCCCACTCTTGTTCTATCTGGTAATCCTCATACATGCACAGATCCTCCTGCATGTTTGCCTAGTTCTCACACTCTCCTCCATTTTCCCATACATAAACCTAAATTGCAAAGTCGCTATTACAAATCTTGAATGGATTGGCAAGATAGCACCACAGACATGCTACTAAAGAAGGATATTGTGAACTACCTGTACAGAAGCCTCCATGTTGCCAACTTCGTTGACTTCTATGACTCTATATCTTCGTCTAGCTTGAAATCATGGAAGACATTGCGAAACATTTGCTCTCTATGTTTTCTTTTTATCTCCTAGGTGTATTGGAAGAACAAATCGTGTTCCACTTGAATGTTATAGTAGTCCTCCCAACTCAAAAGTAATCTCTTTCTGACGTCTTGCAACATGGCCCAAAAGGTCTCTTGTCTTATCCAACTTCAAAATGGTGCATTTCCATCTACTCGAATCAAAGATATGCCTTTGAATACCAATTCGTCAAACTTATGATGCACATAATTTAGATGTACAAAACTCATGATGTGAAGGCATGTAATTCTTGTTCATCACCAAAGTAACATCAATAATATTTTCTAACATGCAGAGGGTGGAAGAACTGAGTGTCTTGGATTTGAGGTAACATCGGACGTGGCACATGCACAGAGAGGTTAAAAAATGATGCTCATGAATTCCACACATGTCATGATTGGATGATGTTAGAGCTTTAAAATATTCTATCATTATATGATATCAATAGTGATGTGTGTCCTTGTGTAGGGAAGGAAAGAATGCAAGAACATGGACTAGCCGTGCTAGGGGACATGGCAGCTACCGGTAAACAAGCGTGACTCATGGTTTTTTTTCCCACAATACAATGCCAATAATAATGGTTTGTATTTTTGCAAAGGGGGATACAATTTTTGATTTTCAACCTACAATGTTGGAGGATGTGCCAGCCATAGACACTGGTGAACTAGCATGTCTCAATAATACTATCTACAATAACATTTTGAACGAAAAATATGTTGCTAATTATGAATTTATTATGTAGAGGGCCATACTGAAAGTCACATGGAAGTCCACTTGCAAGACATCATCTCCCACAAAGCTACAATGGTGCAAGATGTTCCAACCACACATGTAGGTAAACAAACATGTAAGAAGAATATTATCTATCGTTAACATTCAGTCAGAAGAATATGTTACTAATCAAGGAGTCAATGTGCATAGGTCCACAACATTGAAAGCCCCATGGAAGACCCCTTGCAAGTCGTTGTCTCCCATGCTGCTATGATGGCGAAGATGGAGTGACGTACTATTCTCAGCGACCCATTCGATATCAGACATGCATTGCGAAATGATCAACCAAGTGAGGCATTCTCTCAATTAGTAGAGGCATTGGAGGAGGTCAATCAAAACAAGATGGTCGAGGTTGATGAAGAAACCACAAACATAGCATGTGATATCATGGTGGTTTATCTCCCTGAAGATAGTGCCGTGCATGGATTGGAGGATGGAATTCCATCATGGAACTCCCATACTACTGAGGCAGAGACAGTCGATGCCATGTATCTGGCTGATCGTGTTCTCAAGGACACAGGGATGTTACTTTTCCTTGCCACAACACACTCCATGGTAGAGCTTTTTGAGTAGGTTATGGAGGATGGGCACTGACAGATGGAGTCAGGGCAAAAGTGTTGAGCCTTATGCATGGCACAGGTTGTTCATTGAGAGACACCTATATGTGTCATTGGAGGTAGAGAGATGAGAGTTTTAAAGTCATGATATGCTCATGCTGGATACTATTTATGTATCACACTTGTTGGCTCCATTTAGTGAGTATAATTACTAAAATTAGTATTTCAATCTTTAAATGCAGGTACATGTGCTATATATTCTAGTGTACATGCGTTCAAATATCACTTACAATGGAATCATCCCTCCGGAGCTCAGAAAAGATGACATTACTGCAAATCAATGGTGGGTGCGAGATACATCAGGATTCCCAATGAGAGGCAGATATGAGATCCAATGTTGTTGAACTATTGGGTATAACGGTTTTGTAGTCATTTAGTAGATTCCTAATCCGTTATATGACTTCCAAATACTGTAGGTGGCATACAACGTGGTAGGACTTTTTGGAGCTCGTTTTGCCAAACGTACACAAAAGAAGGGGATACCATTTTAGATTGCAATGCAGGATGTGGTGACTTTGTATCGGTGGCGCTAAAATCCAATACACAAATTGCATGTCTGTATTGCTTCGCTGAAGATGGAAGATATCTAAGAGCAAAGGTAACATGTTTACATAAACTTGTACATTATCTGATTGTAATGTAGTATTCTTTTTTGTCATACCAATACATGGGTGCTCATCCTTCCACGTGTGTATGTTCAGCTACTTCCCACAACTCGAAAATTAATCGTGTTCGATATGAATGGGGTGCTTCTACATAGGCGGCCAAAGCAAAAGGGATCGTTACCAGTGAAGCCCCTAAAAATGGGTAGGTATTTGGTGATTTTACAGCCAAGGCTTGCCAGGTTTTTGAAGAAAATATCTATATTGTTTGACATTGCCATCTGGAGCTCCATGAAGGAAGGAAACTTAAGTGAGTTGCTCCAATTGGTTAGAAGTGAATGTGTGAAGTTGTCAAAGCAAGCGCCAACCTTTGTATTCCAATATGGACAAGGAAGGTGCAGAGCAACTCCCACAACAACTTCTACTGGAAGGAGCTACATAAAGCCCCTTTTCATGAAGTGTTTTGATGACATTGACGCACTTTAGCCCAACAACAACACTATTTGTGGATGATAGCATGGAGAAGATGCAGATGAACCCACTCAACACTTTTATATGCCCACCCCCATTTGAGGGAAACCCCATGGACACAATCCTTCTGGAGCACATGCTTCCCTACTTGACCAAGCTAGTGTGCTTCCATGGTTCAGTCCTAGACTTTGTTAGGGATTACCAATTCCACCCCCCAGCAATGGAACTCGATTGATATTTTATGTGCATGTTGAATATGTGCTTTCCGAATTATTAGATTCTTTTTATTTACAAGCGCAATAAAATGAGGATGAGAGGGAAGAGGAGAAAGAGAGAGGAATGTGCAAGTGAAGGAGATTCTGTATAGGCATTTGCTCAATTGCAATACTACAAGATGTGTAAATAGAGTACGTGCAAAATATCAAGGGAAGGGTGGAGTGTAGAAACATGCATGCATGTGAATGTGTATGTGCATAGTGGATTGAGTAACAATGAGGTAACATTGTCGTCTTGATATTAACTATTCGAACAAAGTGAAAAACAATAGATATCACACATTACTACAGTGAGTGTAACAAACTATTTGATACCCTATCCTCTTGTAGTAAGTCCATACAATAATGCTCGATTGAAAGTAGCTAAAACATGTGATGTGTAGTTTTGCTTATGTGTGCACAATGGAAGTGATATATCAGGATATAATATCAATCACGCACATTAAAGTGAGAGGTATGTGAATGTATATATGCATGTGGGATAATAATGTGATATTCTTTTCGTCTCGATATTAACAGCTAAAAGTATTTGAGATAATTTACCTCATGCAAACCCTTGACCCTTGTAATAATAAGAGGGTTGTGAAAAAAGGATGGATGACCCTTGCAAAATTAAGAGGGGAGAGAGAGAGAAGGTGCTAATTTAGAGTGTGTGAGAGAGAGAAAGAGAGAGGGGGGAGAGAGAGAGAAGTTGCTATTTAAAAGAGAGAGAGAGAGAGAGAGAGTGTGTGTGTGTGTGTGTGTCTTTGTGAGCACACGAGAGAGAGAGAGAGAGAGAGAGAGAGAGAGAGAGAGAGAGAGAGAGAGAGAGAGAGAGAGAGAGAGTATGTGTGTGTGTGTGTAAGAGGTGGAGAAAGAGAGGAGTTGCTTATTTGGTCTAGTGCTCTCTGATCTAATATTCATTAGTTGCTTTATGTAGTTGCTATATTTGAGAGAGAGAGAGAGAGAGAGAGAGAGGGGGGGAGGAAAGGAGACACACATAGAGAGAGAGAGAGAGAGAGAGGAGGAAAGGAAAGAGGGATAGAGAGAGAGTGGGTGTATATGTATTTGTTAGCGACACAAGGAGAGAGAGAGCAGGCAAGAGAAGAGGTGAGTGTAAGAGAGGGAGAAGCGAGAAGTTTCCAATAGAGAGAGTGTGTGTGTGTGTGTGTGCGAGTGAGTGAGAGAGAGGGAGATGGGGAGGAGAGAAAATAGAGAGAATAATTGGTGGAAGATGGGGGATAGAGAGAGAGGAGAGAGAAACCTTAATTAACATGGGGGGAGAAACATGGGAGGGGATGGTAGTGGTGGAAGCAGTGGAGGTGGTAATGACAGCGGTAGTGGAGACTGCGGTAGAAGTGGTGGTGGTGGTGGTGGTGGTGGTGGTGGTGGTGGTAGTGGCAGTGGTAGTGGTGGTGGTGGCAATGGTGGTGGTGGTGGAGATGGTGGTGATAGTAGGGGCAGTAGTGGTGCTTGATATGTGCACAAGAGAATAGGAGGAATAAGTGAAATATGTGGAACAAGAAATGGAGGTTGCCCAGAGAAGCTCGCTTAAATGCTTGCTCAAAAAGCTCGCTTCTTACCCTTCGCCAAAGGGTTAAGAAGGAGCATAAGAAGATAGCTTAATGGAAAAATAAGACCAAGAAGCATGGAGAAAAATTTAAAATCAAGAACAAGACACATAAGAGATAAATTGCATTTTAGTCCTTTGTAAAAGTGTTCCAAGCTCCCTCTAGTGCAAGTTGTACATGAAAAAGTGCATGTAAAGGAGCTATGAGAATAGAAAAGAATAGGAAAAAAGAGTGAAAAAGAGGAACAAAGCTAGATGATCAGTCATAGAAATGGGTTGGGTGCCCAAGGGGAGAAGGGCATGTATAAAAGCCAAAAAGTTAATGGATAAGCTCATTCTTGGGGGGTGTGTGTGTGTGTAAATGAGCTCTCTTCTTGTTCTTGTTCTTGCTTCTTGCTTGTTCATGAGAGAGACAGTGTGAGAGAGGGAGAATGTGAGTGTGTGAGAATGAGGGACCATGGAGAAGCTCTTCTTCTCCTCTTCTCCTTCTCGTCTCCTTTCTTGAAAGGTGAGAAAGATCAAAGCTTGCTTGGAAGTGAGCTATGGTGGAGAGCAAGAGCAAGAAGAAAGAGAGACACAAATGGGAACTCCAACAGTCACAATGTGTGACCGGGCCTTCCTTTATTCAAACTGTCACTAAAAGAATAAAGAATAAAGTGATGGTGATGGGAGCTCCCCACCTGCAGTGTGCAGTGGCAGGTACTATCAGTGTAGTAATACACGGGTGGCTAGGCAGAGGCGCCTTTACCCCCAACAACCTCCCACTTAAAGGTGAATTGACCCCAGTAAGGAGTGAAAAGAAAAAGAAAAGAAAATACAATGTACACATGTACAATAGGATGAGGAAAAACGCCATCTCATCCAGCACCCACCATCAATCTCTTGAGGAAGGCAAAGTGCTCAGTAGTGAGGCTTTTCATGAACAGATCTGCAGGATTTTTGTCAATGGAGATCTTGACAAGGTCAATAGACTTGTCCTCCACGACCCCATCTATAAAGCGATACCTCACCTCAATGTGTTTCGTCTTCGCATGGAAGACCGGATTCTTGGCTAGTTGAATAGCACTCATAGAATCCGAATGCAGCGTAGGTATAGTATCAATCCCAAGGTCATGAACCAAATGGCCCAACCATATGGCCTCCTTGCAAGCCTCAGTGGCCGCAACATACTCGGCCTCAGGTGGTAGAGAGAGTCATACACTTCTGAACCCTTGACATCCAAGAAATAACACCTCCAGCATATGTAAAGACATAGTCGAAAGTGGGCTTCCTACTATCTACATGTCTTGCATAATCGGAGTCTGTGTAGCCCACAACTCTTGTATCCTAGTTGCCATAGCAAAAACACATATCTGTTGTGCTCTTCAGGTATCTCATGATACCCTTTACGGCATCCCAATAATTTTTGCTAGGTGTAGCCATATAGCGTTGGTGAGTGAAAATGAGCGACTGGGGACATGATGCTTCATGAAGTCAAGTGGGGTAACACATGCAAATATCATTTTTTTGTCTTTCTAACACTTACCCATAGCGGGAGTCGAGTTGATAAACAAAAATCCCAAGTGGTATCATGCATGTTCAATACGTGGTTGAGATATTTCAGTTTTGAGGCACGCGCTTCATGCAAGAAGAGAAGAAAATGTGTTCTCATTTCTGATTTTGAGTCCCTAAGTGGAATTTTACGTGGCAATGGGGCATGTTTGCGATTTAGCAATTGAGGGGAAGCAAGGGGCAACTTAAAAATTAAGGGAAAAAGCAAAAACATGAGTAGTTTTTTTTGGGGGAAAAGAGAAGAGAAGTGTTGGACACAGTACAACACAACAAGAGAGAGAGAGAGAGAGAGAGAGAGAGAGAGAGAGAGAGAGAGAGAGAGAGAGAGAGAGAGAGAGAGAGAGAGAGAGAGAGAGAGAGAGAGAGAGAGAGAGAGAGAGAGAGAGAGAGAGAGGAAGGGAGAAGAAGAATCTTGTAGGCTAAAGAAGGGAGAAATCTAAAGCTCAGAAGAAGAAGAACAAACTATCAAAAGAAAGAGACCGTGAAGTTGAAGTTATTGGAGCTGAGAAGCAGGATGGAAGAGTTGCTGAAGTCAATGGGTTGATGCAAGTTCTCAGTTCTCAAATGATGGTAATAAGAGTCTCCTTTTTATCTTGTTTTCTTCTACTACTTTGTGGGGTAGAGAATTTGCAGATCAGTTTTGATGTATGGATATGAGTGAAAGACAATAGAGGGTTGTTCTTCTTCATGATGAGAGTGATGTTTGCTAGCCATTGAGTGAGGCTTCCTGTCACCATAGAAGAATGGAAGTGAAAGGTCTCTACATCTGGAACTGGGTATGTAACAGGGAATATGTATTATGGTCTAATGTTGAATGCACGAGCTCAGGTTATTGGAAAATATGAAAGGATTTGCAGCCAAGAAGATAATGGATCAGAGTTTGTAAAGTTCAAAGCTCCCACGACTCTTCATCAATGCAAGATCATGCTTTTGGAACAGAGAAGTTGTGTTTGTTGTATAAAGCGTGTAGGAATTTATGACTACAGACTGTGCAGAGTTGTTTCAGGGCAGTAGATCAAGGAATTTCACTCTAAGTTTTCTGAAGAATTGTAGATTGGAAAGAGAGCTACAACTTTCCTTTTTGAAGCTTGGTGATCGGAGGTCTGATTAGAAAGTTATGAGTTGTTCTGTGTGTAATGATCTATGAAGCAGTTTCTATGCTTTGTGAGGCAATTTCCATGCTTTATGAGGAAACAAGTGAATTCAACAACTTCTACAACACCAAGTTGGTTTCCCGTGGATGTCATCATGATTATCCATTGATATATCAATGCAAACTTGGTTTTGATGTAGTAATGGAATGTCTATAGCTGTGAAATGCTTGTAGCAGTTGAATGGGCATGAAAATTTGCCGTATAAAGCTTTGATTCCCTGAGTATTTGGTTTGTATTTATGTGTGCTTTGAAGGAAGAATGGCAAAGAGGATCTACAACTGATTTTGTACTGCTTGAAGCGATCATGCTTTGTGGAGCAGTTTGTTGCATGGGGTTGCCATCCCTAAAAAATAGGAGTTGTGTAAATCTGAAAGCTCTTCTTGTTAGAGTCTATGCCATGGTTGTTTCTGCATCGGATCTTCTCTAAAAGTGGTAAAATCTGAGCTTGAAAGTTTGAAATGTTTAAGTGTTAAGTTGAAGTCTCAGTAAGGAGAAAGTGATCAAGAATTTTCGATCATGTGTTCAGTGGTGTCGTCTTGTGGGTTTTGTTGAGGGAAGATCCTCGGTCTTTATCCTATGGAACAGTCTTGGGGGTTGTTAGAGGCCAACTACCCAAGTCACCTACCATAGATTGGTGCCCCCACTGAGGATCTCCCGTGGTGAAGATCTTTTGTTGATCTTATCAATTGGGGAGTGTAAGGTTTGGAAACCAACCTGTACACAAACTCAAGCATGGTGGCTTTTGGATATGAACCCTTCTTTGGTATTGAAAATGAGGATGCTAATCAGTTTATCAAGATATTGGAGTGGATGGCTAACCAAGATCGAAGAGACACTCATGCAGATAAGCTTGGAATGATCAGCATGCTGCTTGAAGGTTCTGCAAGATTATGGTGGAACTTACTGAGGAATGAAGAGACAAGGGTGAATTAGAATGAAGTAAAAAATGAGTTCCTTACAAAGTTTGCAACTAAGCAAACTCCTAAAAGTTTATGGAAATCTTTGGAGAAGATGTTTCAGGGAGAAAATGAGGAAGTGTCTAAATTTACAACGAGATTTGAAGCAAAGTAGATAGAAATTACACGAAGTATGAAGCAACCTCCCATGATGTACTTGAAAAATGACAAGTTTGTTTCATTACTCAAACGTGGAATTAGAGAAAAAATTCTGATCAAAGACCCTGATACATATGAAGATGCAGTCAAAATAGCCAAGGAAAAGCAAAGGAAAATACAATTGAGGTCGGATCAATCAAGAGGTATTGTTGGGCATGCATTTTTACGATCTCATCAAGCTGACAATGTTGTAGAAAATGCTGAAGAGCAAGCTATAAATCTTCATGGGGCATTTGAAAGAGCGCAGAATGGGACTCAACAAGGTCATAGGAAACCTGACGATGATGTGATTAATAAATTGTAGGAACCGTTGGCAAATCTGAATTTGAATATGAGCCTATTGCAGGCAAGGCAACCTCAAATGCAACCTAGATTTAGAGGACTAAGGAATAGATGGGAAAATTTTGAATGCTTTAATTGCAGGGAGAGAGGTCATATTGCTCCTGATTTCCCTTATCCAAGAAGAACAGGAGGGGAGATGTATCCCATGCCACAAAGGAATGCTAGGCAAGATGCTAGACCTCAGCAAAAAACAAACGCCACTTGAACCAGCTAGGCAACAGTTGGAAAGAAGACCTAATGAAGGCACATTGGGTATGAATCTGATTGAAACTAGTGTGTCTGATGGTGGGGAAAATGCAAAAGTTTTTGCTAATAAGAGAGTTAGAGAGAGGGATACTGAAACTAAAACTCAAAGGGCAGCAAGGATTAAAAAGGGAAAACAGGTTGCAGATGATCCAGAAACTAGTAGGAAAGCTAGACAACGAAGGAAGATTCAAATGGGGGACTTTTCTTTGGGAGTCAATCAAGTTCCTTACAACCTGCTTGAGGATTTAAAAGGTAAAAAGGCTGATGTTACATATGGTCAACTACTACAAATGAACTCATCTTTGAGGAGGCAATGGCATGGTTTGGTTAGCATCATGAAAGGAAAAACCCAAACTGGGCATGTTGGAGTGGTATACCTATCACATGTGAAAGACATTATACCTATCATGGACGCATGGATACATGGAAGGAAAATTGATCAAGTTTATGTTGATGGTGGTACGCAAGTTTGTGTAATCATTGAAGAAGCAATGTTGCAAATGCATCTTAAAATGACATGGAAGTCATTGTTTAAGGTTAAAATGGCAAATACCTTAAAAGTGAAATGCTTGGGAGTCATTGAGAGCTTGGAGATCAACATTGGAGGCCAAAGAGCATGTTTGGATTTCCATGTTATGCCTGCAAAACTTGGGGCATATCCTCTCATTTTGGGATGACCATGGTTGATTGGTATGAGATCCAAACAAGACTGGTATAGAGGTCAATTGGAACTCTATCTAGAAAAGCCAATTCACAAGAGGGTGATCTTTGACATGAAAATAGGCTCCGTCATTCAAAGTGGATAAGAAAGTGATGTTGGAGGTGATGAAAGTAGTGATTCAGAAAATTCCAGCCTTGATGAGGAAGATAGAGAATGGGAAGCTAGCCTACTCTCTAAGGATGTTGATCTCTTTGGGTTTTCAATCGAGGGTTCAAAAAAAGAGGAAAAAGTGGTAAATATTGTTGCAGGAAGTGTGGACTTCATGAAGGAAACATGTGATCAGCAACCTGAAATGAATGTTGGACTACCTAAGCTTATGAATATGCTTGGAAATGACTTGACTAATGATGAAAGAGATGAATATTCAGTCATTTTTTAGAAATACCCAAAATTGTTTGCTATAGAATACCACCAACTGAGGGGTACTAACAGCATTATGCACCATATCAAATTGAAAGAAGGGTGTAAACCAGTAGCTCAAAAACTTAGAAGACTTGGTACAATTCAGGAAAATGTACTTAAAGCTGAAATTCAGAAGTTACTTGATGCTGAATTTATCTATCATGTTGATGATGCAGAATGGGTGTCTCCTATTGTAATCAGACCAAAGAAGAATGGAAAGTGGAGAGTATGTGTTGTTTTCAAGCCTCTTAATGCAGCTACTAAGAGGGACTACTATCCTCTTCTGTTTCAGGATGAGATCTTGGATCAAGTGGCTGGTCATGAATTTTACAGTGTGTGTGATGGATACTATGGATATTTTCAAATCAGAATAGTAGAAGAAGATCAGAAGAAAACAACATTCATTACCCCATGGGGATGCTTGTATTATAGAGTGATGCCTTTTGGTTTGATGAATGCATACGCCAGCTTTTCAAGATGGGTTAGTTGGTCATTTGCCCATTTCATTGGGAAATCTTTGCAAGTATTTATGGATGACTTTTGTGTGTACAACTCAAGGGCCTTACACTCTAAAAAGCTTGATGAAGTTTTTGCAGACTTGATGAGGATGGTGGTCAGTTGAACCCTGATAAATGTAAGATAGCGAGAACTAGAGTGATACTCTTGGGTCATGAAGTGTCTGCTAATGGTATTTCACATGAGCCTAGTAAAGTGGAGGCTTTACTTCTTATGGATTCTCCAAAAACTATAAAAGAGCTGATGAGCTTTGTTCAAAAGGTGAGGTATCTATCAAGGTCATTCCATATGCTAGCTGAATATGTATATCCTATACAGAAAGAAACTCAAAGGGATCCTTTAGTTTGGACGCAAGTTGAAGAGGATGCATTCTAATAGATTAAAGAAAAGTTAATCTTTTGCCAGTTCTTATGTCTCCAAACTGGGATGAACCTTTCTTCATTAGCATTAGTGTTGGGAAAAATGCAGTGGGAGCCGTTTTAATGTAGAAGGGAAAAGGGATGTCTTATATGAGGCTGATGTTTTATATAACCAGATCCATTGGAGCTACTAAAAAAGCTTGGATGGAAGAAGAATTGTTGGTATGGGGGCTAGTATATGCAGTTAAAAGATGGAAATCATACTTGATTCAAAAACCAATTGTAGTACTTACTAGTTCCCAGTTGCTTCCACGAGTTTTGCGATCTGCTAAAAATGCTCCAAGAGTTACTAAGTGGCTGTTGGCTTTGCAAGAATTTGAATTTACATGTTTGAAGGAGGATATTGTAAGAGCTAGCTTGGTTGATATCTTAACTTATAAAGAACCTATTGAAAGTGTAGCCATTATAAGACAGAAACTGATTTCGCATTCGCAAATTCATGAGGAGATGAAGGATAAAGATGCTACCTTGTTTTTTGTTGGCAGTTACAGAAGAGTGCTGAAAAAGGGAGGATTGGGTTTTGTCATTATGGACGCTGAAAATCGAGAAGTCTTTTCTGGAAGTTAAGAGAGTAAAGAGATACAAAGTAATAATGAAGCTGAATATGCGAGTTTACATGCTAGTCTAAAATAGTGTATTTAACTGGAATACAGAAAGATAGTTGCAAAAGGAGATGCTATGTTAGTGGTTAGATAGGTTCAAAATAAAGTCATTGGATGATAAATACAAAAGGTATGCCATTATCAGAAAGGCTAGGGCATATGTGCTCATAAATGATTAGTTGTACATGAAGGGGATTGATAATGTACTAAGAAGGGTGCTGGATAGTTCTGAGATTCTTGCATGTTTATCTTCCTGCCATGAGGAAGCATGTGGTGGTCATTTTGTTTTTGAACTTACCAAAAGGAAAATTCTGCTAGCAGTACTTACTTGGCCTAGTCTAAGTGCTGATGTTGCTCATTGGAGTAAAAGTTGTCATGCTTTCCAGTCATATGCAAAAAGGGTACTAATTCCAAAACGTGCCATTATTGCCTATGGACCCTTTGAGAAGTGGGGTTTGGATTTTATTGGACCTTTGCCTGGTACAAAAACAGGAAAGGCTTACATCATTACTACAGTTGATTATATGACCAAATGGCCTGAAGCTAAGGCTACAAGGAATTGCAAGAAAGAGGATGCAATTCAGTTCCTCATGGAGGATATATGCTGCAAATTTGGGATACCACTAGAAATAGTGACAGATCAAGGTCCTGGCTTTAGAAATAAGCTATTGAGAGAGTTAACAGGGAAACTAGACTTGAAACACAGATTTGCTACTCCTTATTATCCTCAGTGCAATGGATTGGTGGAAGCATTCAATGGAACGTTATAGAAGATTCTCTTTAAGTTGGTGGAAAGTCATCCTAAAGATTGGGACAATTATCTACATCAAGCTTTGTGGGCTTCTAGAACAATGCAGAAGACAAGTATAGGATTCACCCCTTTTTAGTTAGTATATGGTCAAGATGCTTTATTACCTATGAATGTCATGTTTCCTACGATGGAGTTTGTAAGAAAGCATCAGTTAGATCGGACAGAATTGGGAATTGACAGAGGACTGAATTTGCATACCCTATAGTTGGATAGGCAACAAGTAATGGATTGTTACGAAAAACAGATTGTGAAGAGAAAGGATTGGTTTAATACATATCTAAAGAAGAAGAATCTTGTAGAGGGAATGCTGGTTATGAGATATGACAGTAGCTTGGACTCTACTTTTCAAACCAAGTTTCGAGTTAGATGGGAAGGACCTTTTCTCATAAAGCAGAAGTTTGAAAATGGCACTTACTTGCTACAAGTTTTAGATGGGAATGTTCACAATAGTAGAATCAATGGGTTCTGTCTAAAGAAATATATATGTAGGATCCTGTAACTCAAGGGGATGTAAGTAATGTACATACTGTACATAAAGTAGGTTGCTTCCAGTTTACTGTTTGGGGCAGATTCAGTTTTCTGAAATTTGCTGTTGATCAGACGGTTGTAAATGATGGACAGAATACTCAAAGTGTGCTTTGACACCTACTAAAGGTCTCTGTCAAGTTTGGTGTTGATACGAGCAAGAATGCAAGAGTTATGGTCTCTAGAAGGTTGATGTCTAAAATGGACAACGTGCAAGAATTTATGACTCCAGATTGTGCAGAGTTGTTTTAGGGCAGCAGATCAAGGAATTTGACTCTGAGTTCTCTGAAGATTGTATATTGGAAAGAGAGCTACAACTTTCATTTTTGAAGCTTGGCAATCCAAGGTCTTTTTAGAAAGTTATGAGTTGTTCTATGATGTGCTCTATGAAGCAGATTTTTAGAAAAAGGTGTTTGTCTTTGTCAGATGTTTTTGAAGCTTTTAATAAAGGTTTGTTCACACTTTGTGTTCCAAAGCAGGGGAGTGGCTAATCATGGTGAGTGAAAATGAGCAATTGGGGACATGATGCTTCATGAAGTCAAGTGGGGTAACACATGAAAATATCATTTTTTTATCTTTCTAACACTTACCCATAGCGAGAATCAAGTTGATAAACGGAAATCGCAAGTAGAATCATGCATGTTCGACATGTGGTTGAGATATTTTAGTTTTGAGACACGCGCTTCATGCAAGAAGAGAAGAACATGTATTCTCATTTCTGACTTTGAGTCCCCAAGTGGAATTTTATGTAGCAAGGGGCATGTTTGCCATTTAGCAATTGAGGGGAAGCAAGGGGCAACTTGAAAATTAAGGGAAAAAGCAAAAACGTGAGTAGTTTTTTTTGGGGGAAAACAGAAGAGAAGTGTTGGACACAATACAACACAACGAGAGAGAGAGAGAGAGAGAGAGAGAGAGAGAGAGAGAGAGAGAGAGAGAGAGAGAGAGAGAGAGAGAGAGAGAGAGAGAGAGAGAGAGAGAGAGAGAGAGAGAGATGGCCATCCCTAAAAAATAGGAGTTATGTGAATCTGAAACCTCTTGTTGTTAGAGTCTATGCCATGGTTGTTTCGGCATCAGATCTTCTCTAAAAGTGGTAAAATTTGAGCTTGAAATTTTGAACTGTTTAAGTGTTAAGTTGAAGTCTCAATAAGGAGAAAGTGATCGGGAATTTTCAATCATGTGCTCAGTGGTGTCATCTTGTGGGTTTTGCTGAGGGAAGATCCTCGATCTTTATCTTGTGGTGTTGTCTTGGGGGTTGTTAGAGGCCAACTACCCAATTCACCTACCAGCGTGCCACAACACCAACTGCAAAGGCAATATTTGGACGAGTGGCTATCATGGCATACATCAAACTGCCCATGGCTAATGCATAAGGGATCTTGACCATCTCGGCCCTCTGCTCATCTGTTTGTGGATAATCGGCCTGTGAAACCTTCACATAAGAAGGTAATGGACAGCCAATGGGCTTTACATCCTGCATGAGAAAATGATCAAGGACTTTATGAATGTACTCCCTCTGTGAGAGGTAGAGTAGTCCCTGATGCCTATCGTGCTTAATGCGCATACCAAGAATGTGAGAGGCCTATCCCAAATCCTTCATCTCAAAGCTCTTCTTCAATTGAGATTTAAGAGCATCCAGCTCATCATGAGCTTTCCCTACTATCAGCATATCATCCACATAAAGTACCCAAATAAGCAATGAGCCATCACGGGCTTTCTTCGTGTAAAGACACGGATCCATAGCACTTTTGTTATAGCCCTGTGACTGCATAAAAGCATCAAACATATGATGCCACTCCCTAGGTGCTTGTTTCAAGCCATAAAGACTTTTCTTCAACTTGCACACGAGGTACCCTACCAGGTTCTGCAAAGCCCTTAGGCTGCTCCATGTATACCTCATCATGCAAATCCGCATGCAAGAATGCAGTCTTGACATCCATCCGGTACAAGTCCAAGTCAAGCTACGCGACTAAGGCCAAAACCAAGTGTAGGGTGGTCATCTTGACCACAAGAGAAAATACTTCATCAAAGTCAACTCCATGCTCCTATTTAAAACCCTTAGCGACAAGTCTTGCCTTATAAGCCAACTTGGGGTTTCCAGGGATACTTTTCAGCTTGTACACCCATTTGCATGGCAAAACCTTCTTGCCCTGAGGTAGTGCAACCAAATCCCAAGTCATATTCTTGTGCAGGGAGTCTATCTTAGATTGCATAGCCCTCTCCTAGGAGTGACTGTCACCCCTGCACATAGCCTCATCATAGGTGAGAGGCTCTCCTACATCTGTAAACCAAGACATAATGCATCGAGGGCTCAAATCTATGATGTGGATGTCTATCTCGTAGACCGTCTCATGGCAGGCTCTGTGGCCGGTCCAACACCCTAGCCATGTGTACCAACTACTGCTGTAGGCTGTCCAACTGGCTGTGCAGGAGCACGTGGCTCCTCCTGGAATATAGCCCTGCGTATCTCTACCACCTTCTGAGGCTGCCTATGCATCTTATCTTCATGGAAGACTACATCATGGCTGTGGATGACTTTTCACGCTTGCGGATCCCAGAGGTGGTAACCCATCTCGCTTGCATCCCCATAGCCAAGGAAAATGCATTTGACACTCTTAGGATCCAACTTAGTATGCTTGTCTTTAGGCACATGGCAGAATGCCTCACATTCAAAGACACATAGATGTGCATAAGATGGAGGTTTCCCAGTCCATATCTCCTTTGCAACCTGGAAATCCAAACCACTAGAAGGTGATCTATTTATGACATGCACAGTTGTATTGACTGTCTCAGCCCAAAATCTCTGTGGTAAGCCTGCATGGCTAAGCATATTTTGTACACGCTCCTAGATGGTTCTATTCATCTGCTCAGCCAAACCATTCTGGGGTGGGGTATAAGGGGCAGTCAATTGATGCTTAATACCCCTCTCGTCACATAGTTTCTCAAAAGCACGTAACACATATTCTCTCCCATTATCATTCCTAAGGCATTTCAGACTATGCCCATTCTGGTTTTCAACAAATGCAAGCCATCTCTGAAATATAGCCAAGACATCGAACTTAAGCTTAATGGGATAAGCTAAGACTTTACGTGAAAAATCATCAATGAACATCACAAAATACTTTGCACCACCCATAGACTGACAGGACATGGGCCCATAGACATCTGAATGTATCAATGCCAGGGGCTCACTCATGCGTGTCCTACTAGACTTCTTATGTGTATTCCTAGTTTGTCTGCCATAAAGACAATGCTCACATGAATCAAAACATGCGTAGTCAAGGGGCGGTAAGTACTGCAAACCAGAAAGCATTTTCATTCCCTTTAAGGACATATGGCCCAAACGAGCATGCCAAAGAGATACATGTGGGATGGAACCCACTCACAAAACATAGTCAATAGAGGACCCACCAACTACAAGAGGATAGAGGCTGCCAGCTTTGGCACCTCTAGCAAGCACAAGTTTGCCACCATGGGTGATCTTCCAGGCAGAATCCCCAAATGAAACATGAAACCCAGCATCATTAAGCTGCCCTCTACAGACATAATACTATGTGTAAGCATAAGTACATGACGTACATCTTGTAACAAAAAAGTACTACCAGTAGAGAACTGCAACCGTACATCCCCAATGCCAACAATAGCAAGTGACCTGTCATCACCCAAGCAAATTGAACCAAAGACAGTGCGGTAGGAGTGGAACCACTCACGGCATGGTGTAACATGAAATGAAGCACCAGAATCCAAAAGTCAGCATTGTGCATACATAGAGTGAACATCGGTCAATGACATAGCATCACAAGCACTAGCTGCAAGTATGTACTCCTCATCGGAGTCATCAATCTGCATGACATTTATCTCCTCAATTTTCACACTGGATTTTGCAGGCATAATGCTACAATCAGAGGACTTTTATTGTACTTTGTCTTTTCCCTTCTCTTTGCGCTTTTCATTGTGCAACTCATGACACTGTGGGCATATATGACCCTTTTTACCGCAATGATGACATATCACATTAGCATTTCTCCCATGAGACTTGTTGCGTGACTTACCACATGACTTAGACCTAAACTTCTACGAGTCTCTGCCACGGCCATTCCCACGGTCATTCTTGCCATTACCATCTCTGCCTCTAACAATCAAAGCATGTGACACACAAGAGGCATCCAAGTTTTTACGGTTGATCTCTTCCTGTAGAAGAGCACTCTCTACAACAGGCAAGTTCAAAATAGTAGCAGGAGCACATAAGGCAGTGCGGAATACATCCCATGACTCACTTAGAGTTCCAAGAAAAAACAATGGAGTAACCTCATCATTAAAGGTAATACCCTGCGAAGTCAAGTTCTTGAAAATAGCATGGAACTGGCTCAAATGAGCAGACATTTTCATATTCTCCTTCATGCGCAGGTCCATAAGCTGCTTCAACCAATACATCTGACTTGCTGGACTTTTCTTATCATAGAGATTTTTTATCTTATCCCAAAGCTGCCAAGCACTCTGTGCTTCCTCAACCACATTGTAATGCACCTACTCATTGAGAGACAAGATGAGGGTGGACTTGCATAACTCATCAAGTTCATCCCATTCCTCATCAGTCATAGTTTCAGGCTGCTTGCCATGCATCCTTAGTGGCTTTATCTGTGATTTCTGCACTAATACCTGCCAAACTTGTCTCTTCCAATAGGCATAATTCGTACAATCAAGTTTAGTGATGTTGAAGATAGCACTATTAGTGGAAGAAGAACCCATAATGTAGTCCAAAACAGTGCAGACAGTTCAAAATTACTTGTTGTTTTTTGCTATAAACAGCCAAAAATACCACCAAAACCAAGGCAAAATGACCATGAACTGATAGCTAATGATGTTGCCCACCAAGTACCATCAAAAGTACATAAAATCGAGATGATTGAGCATGAAAATTCCACATCAATCCATATATAACTGCTTGTTGTAATAAATTACAGCCAGGTACAATGAGAGCAAACTGTAGGCAAAATCAATGCACCAAGTCAACCACTATGACTATCAAAGCATAACCACCATCAAGCGGGCATAAATGAGTATATGACAGTCATATGGACATCGAGCAAACACCCAAGCATGTCAAACGAATCCGTCAGTAAGCTGGCACACCCCCTGTGTAGTAGGGCAAAGTGTACACAACACTGGCAAGACCTGACACAAAGAGGTGTATGCTCAGGGAGTGTGAAGCCCAAATCAGCCCAAGTACATGTATGCGGACCATAGCATATCAACCATGCAACATCCAAGTGAAGAAGATCCCAGTCTCAGAAGACTCAAAGCTCAATAGCATAAAGCACCTGCTCAATGTCTATCAAACATCCAATGATGCTCCCACTAGCACAAAAGCCGTATGGATCAAGCCAAGAAGCTCAAGAAGGGAATATGAGAGCACCAGTGACGAAAGATCCAAGACCAGACATCAATAAGACAGTATGAGCATATAGGCTCTGTAGCTTCCAATTAGAGCATCCATAAACATCAACTATATCCCAAATACAACTTTGGCAAGCCAAGAAATATCCCAAGTAAGTTTTTGGAAGCAAGATGCAAGCCAAGACAAGGCACTAGTAGCAATCGGCTCCCAATAATGTAAGTAGCATGTAGTAGTGGCATAGGCCAAGCATGTCAAGACCGGTCAGATATAAGTAACATACATGCCATATGTACATCCAAGACGAAGCATCAAATGCATTCCAAAGCCGAGCTCAAGCTCAAATGAAGATCTGAAACCAAAGACAAGCTCGATGTCATACCCCAAAGGTCAATACTTCATTGCATATCCCAAAGACATAGCCCGAAACCAATATGCATAACCAAACTGGAGGTAAAATAGCTTGTCAACCAAGGTAGCATAAATCCCAACTAACAACAAAGTGTCCGCATCCAAATCAAGGCTCAATAGCTCTCAAATAGCATATCTGAGCATAAACCATGATGACCAAGTGTCAATACATCCAACAGGACACCCGAATGTCAACAAAGAGCATTATGCATAAGCCGTCCCTGATAAAACCTTGCTGCCCAAACAATGTACAGTAGTAAATCCTTGCATAAATTGAGCTATGGAAGCTCAAACCAAGTCCCAAAGCATCTCAAAAAATTGGGCAAACATCCCCAAAGTAGCTGGGCATCAAATATTAAGCCTTGGGAGCATCACATAAGCTAAGAGCATGACATTTTCTTACTATAAATCAACTTAGATCTATTGCAGAAAATACTGTGATCAGAATTTGGCAAATCTGACATTGCCATGTGTCCTCAGCATGCCAAAACCCCAAGTTAGACTCTTACCTTGCCTAAATCAGATTCCGAATGCCCGAGATATGAGAAAAAATGGGATTTTTGAGCTAGATTTTGAAACAGCGCAAAAAAAAGGTGAGCTGACTATGGGGCCTACTGGTTATGCTGAGGATAAGGGGGCAAATGGGGGCATACAAAGTGCCCAATGAAGCCAAGGAACGCTTGCAAAGAGCCTATGATGGCCGGGGAGAGGCGGGAGATAAAATCTTACCTCGGGGGGAAGAAGCCATGGCTGGCATTGAAGCTCCAAGCTCTAGGTCTTCAATCCGGGCTGCCAAGCTCCATGATCGAGCTCTAATCCAAAGCTCTAAAACTAGTTGAAAGTTGGGGACCCTAGCTACACACTTGAATTGACTTCTACTACCTACATTCATGATGTTTTCCATGTATCTTAGCTAAAGAACTATATAGGTCCAAAAATCAAAGTTCTTGAGGAGTTACCTTATGGATGAGGATGGTCTTATCATCTATGAACCAAAGGAGGTCATTGGAAAGTGAGATAAGGTTTTAAAGGAACCAAATAGTGCTAGAATATTTTATAAAGCCACATGGTTTACCTATGGAGGAGTCCACTTGGCAATCCTCATCCTATCTTGACCAATGAATTTTTTTGGGGCGAAATTTTGCAAATTTGGCCATAAAAGAGGTCCAAAACACAAAAATTTGACTATAATTCATGGAAACAATCACCACTTATTGCCAAATATGGCTATAAGCAAAGTTTTTAAATGTATTCTATTGGCAAAACTCACCTATATTGCAATGTAAGGAGGCATAGTAACTCAAAAACTTTTTGGCTTCCATGTATATTTTTCTCATAAAGAGTGCATTTCATGTGTTATTTAACATCACATAAACAAGTTAGTACCTGAGTATATATATGCGTATGCTTTAATAAATGTATGTATGGCTTGCTTAATATCATAACTTTAGATTATAAATGAGCTTTGATTGCCAAATCTTTGAGCATAGTATTGAGTAGGAGATCCAAAAAAACAAACATTGATCATGACTATTTCTCACAGCTTTTACAAGAAGAATATTGAATAATGTGAACATAATAGGTTGCAATATAAAGTTTTTGTAGCAAAATAAAACGCCATAACTCAATCAATTTTTACTTGGGTTTTTGTATATCAACAAGATGGCTCTCATTGTCTACTATGCCGTCTTCATTTTCATCATCTCGAGCTCTCTATGTGAAGTTATGGTTCTTTTTCCATATCATCAGTTTTGTTCTCACAATTTTGCAAGAAAATTGCTAGATAACATTGTATTTGTGCTTTCAATGGGTGGGCTTCACCATCATCATTTGGATGTTTTTTCAATGTGATCTACATCTTTTAAATCTAATATTTGAAGCTTCTAGTGTGTACATTATATGATTTAGTTTTTAGGACCAAACGCTATCAGGATAGGATGGCTTGTCGTGATGCATTTAGCTTAGGTTTTGGTCTAAAACTATGTGAACCAGGACCTAGGGTATAAAAGGTGGAGATTTTACATTGTGGGGATCTTTTTGTCATTTTATCAATTTCAAGATCATCTTCTTGGTGCTCTCCACCATATATGGAGATGTATATCCATGCCCACTAGCATGAGGTGCATATCATCCAATTCTTCATTGTAAGCTTCTTGATCATTTGTAGCTATGGCTTACATGTGTCATAGTTTGCTAGAATATAATAATCAAGGCATGGCTATGGCTAGACATTCTCTTGTCTTTTCTTTAAGTATTATTAATTTCTTTCAATTAGAATTGTAGTCCATTACATAAGCAAGTGGCAATTGTAACATGTATGAAAGTGCCCACACATGATGGATATGGAACCTTGGTCATTTTAGCCTTCTCCTCATTATATTTGAAATAATTATTAGCACTAAGTTTTAGATATGGAGGTAATGGACTATTAATTGCCTTCCCCCCTCATATTGAAACGTTGCAAGACTTTGTTGACATAAAAATTTTGGGTTAGATAGAGCAATCTCTTTGTCCTATCCTAGATTATACACTTGTCAATAATGTGATTTACATATCCCAAATCCCTCATTTCAAATATTTCCACTAACTTTTCCTTCAAGGCATCAATCTCATACTTGTTTCTTATATCTATCGACATATCATCCACATGAAGAATTGACATTATCAAGCTGCCATCTTTAGCCTTTCTAGAGTGTAAGGAGTGGTCTTTTCAATTCTCTTGTAGCCATGAGATTGCATAATGGCATCAAACTTATTGTACCATTTGCACATGACCTATTTTAATCCATAGAGACTCTTTTTTAGCTTGCAGACAATATTTTACTTGCCATGCTCCACAAAACCCTGTGGTTGCTACATATAGACCTCATCATGAAGATCACCATGTAGAAATGTTGTCTTGGCATCCAATTATATAAGGTCCATACCATTCTTAGCCACTGAGGCAAGCATAGTGCAAAGAGTAGTCGATTTCACCATAAGTGAAAATATCTCATCAAACTCCACACCTTTTTCCTAATTAAAATCTTTGGCCACTAACCTTGTCTTGTACTTTAGTTTAGCATCACTTGTTGTAACCTTCAACCTATAGATCCACTTGGATGGGAAGCATGTTCACCCTTTAGAAAGGGAATTAACTCTCAAGTCAATTCTTCATAATGGAATCCATTTCAAATTGCATAGCTAGCTCCCACTTAAGCTTATCATCATGACTCATGGCCTCTTTACAACAAGATAGCTTCCCACAATTTGTCAGCATTACATACTCAATCCCAAAGTGAAATCTCTTGGGGGGACAAGAGATAGGAGTAGATATGGGCTGAAGATGCACCCATATCTACTTTTTTAGTCTAAGTTTTTCTTATGGGCTGAAGGTGCATGCTTATTATATATAAATGTTCACACATAGAAAGATCACAAAAATCAAGAGAAGGCAATTAAACCAAATGAGATAGCATTTCCATTCCTTTTCTAGATATATGTTCCAACTAGCGATGCCATAAAGATACATTTAGTTGCTCTGTTATTGCTATTACTTGATTTTTAGGAGAAGATATATGAAGGGGATACACAAAAGTGCCACATTTATCTTCTTAGCAACAACAAATAATCCCTTATGAGCTTTGCATGACTAACTCCCAAAAGTAATAGACTATCCCAAGACATCCAATCAATCAGTAAATATAAAGCTCTTAGTAAGCTTAGGTGCAGGGCATACATTCTAAAAAGTAAAGGTAGATCTATTTTAAAAAAGTAAATTGCACATCGCATGCACTAACTATAGCACATACATAGTCATTACTAAGATGGATTGATCCACACCTACTATTATCATATGAACAGAACCACTCCTTATGAGGAGTCATATGAAAAGATGCATCAAACTCAAGTATTTGATCTTGAGCTAGTTATCTATCTACTACAATTAGCATATGTGCAGGAGAAGTAGAAGTAAATAGCACCTCACCATCATCATCATGCACAATCAATGCATTGATTTCTTAAATCTTTACATTTGATTTACCTTCTTTCATGTCAACATCCTTATCCTCCTTCTTCTTATCCTTTTGTTCTCACTTCCATTTGTAACGATCCTTCTTAATATGACTTGTTTTATTGAAATGAAAGGGTTAATGTTATGTGATGAGATCGTGGTGTTGGTTGCCTATTCGATTTACTTTCGAGAGATACATTTTTGGAGAATTGCAGTGGCGATGATGTTGGTTGGATAGTTCGAGATGATGAAGAAGAAACCTCTTATATCCTTTACAAATTTGTTACGAATTTTTATTGATTATAAAATGTGTTAATGAATAGTGAAGTTTTCCTTTAGTAGTATTCTTTTCTAGATATACAGGTGATAAGTTGGGTCATGGTGGAGTGATTGTTGAAGATACTGAAGAAGATTAAATTGAGCTCTTTTGTGAACTTATATTCTTCTTTTCCTTAGGTCACGAGGACGCTTCCTTTCTAAGTGTGGGAGATATGTTGAGAGTGGAAAAAGATTGAATTTTTGACTAATTTTTGTTGTTTTTGAGGTTTGAATGATTGATTTTTGATGGATTTAGAGTGATGTATGGTTGTTAATGGAAGTTTTTGAGAGTGTTTTGGATTATATTTATTATTTTTTGGAAGTTCGTGATGATTTTTAGTGGAAATATGAGGCTCTGTGATGTTCTGATAGGTTCTGTTGAGGTTCTGATTGGTTTTGATACCTTCTGTATAGCTTCTGTTTTGTTCTGATTTTCTTCTGTATGAAGCCTGGATTGATGATTGATGAAGGTCGAAATATTTTTGGAAGCTTATTAAATAGTTTTTGATAGTTTGGAATGGTTTTAGTATGAGTTATGAGGATCTACTATTATCGGATGACCTTCTGTAACCCTCTGTAAACCTTCTGTAGAGCCTCTATCTCTACTCTGTCTGTGTTCTGTATCTGCTCTGTTCCTATTTTGTACTATTCTGTAGATCTTCTGTAAGTGTTCTGTAAAATGTATGTGTGACTTTGGGAAATTTTTCTAACTTTTGGAAAGGATGAATCTAAGTTCAAAAGAGCTAAAAAAAATGGAAGAAGCAGCTCCTGAAGACTAAAGAAAAGACTGAAGTGATAGTGGCAGTGGTGAGCTATGAAGAGACACTATATTGGCTCTGGTGCCTCTTCACAACAGACATACCTCTTGGGAGGTGCATCCACGACCTAAGAAGGATTATTGAGAGTCATTATTGAGTATTGTAGTGAGGAGATGATGTATTATTTTGAGAGAGAGAGAGAGAGCCAGAGATAGTCAATTCTATCAAAACAGTGTATCTGTATATGAGAGATTGAGAGAGAAAACTATGAAGACATTGAAGATGAATACTATGTGATTGATTTTCATTCAAAAATGGTGTATTCTTTTGTGTTCCTTGTTCTATTGATGGAATTTATGAAGAAGTTGAAGATTATGGTTGATTCTATCAATTCCATGGGAGATATCTACTGCTGCATGAAGATTTGCTATTTCCTTTGTTTTGGTCATCAAAAGAATGAAATAAAAGCTTTTTGATGTTACAAGATAGATTTTCTTGCAGTAAAATCCCCTTTTCCATGGTGTTCCTCTTGGGGCTCCACCACTTGAGCCCTCTCTCTACACACTTAAGATACTAGCATTTCCCTTTTTGGCAATACAATAGGTGGTAATGCATCTTGGAAAGTACCCCTTCTTATTTTCACTTCCTTAAGGAATGTTTATGCATCTTTTTCTTATTGAATATCACTTTATTAATATGTATGATCTTCCTAGCTTTTAGATCCCAAACGTGATAAACCATTTCACAAATCTATCCATATAAAGTTGCCTTTTCTTGACTTAGGCTCCAACTTACTATGCTTCTCTTTTGGGACATGCACATAAGCTTCACATCAAACACTTCCAAATGATCGTATGAAGGTCTCTTGCCTATCCAAGCCTCCTCAAGAATACTAACATCTAGTGTAGTATTTGGTGAACTATTTACCAAATGTACAGTTATTACCATAGCTTCAACCCAAAAACCTTGAGTAAGACTAACATTTGAAAGCACATCTAACACCCTTTCATTAATCATTCTATCCATGCACTCTGCCACAGTGTTTTATGCTGGATTACTAGGTGCAATGAGCTCCCTCTTGATGCCACATGCTTCACAAAAGTTTTGGAGTTTGTGAGAGATATACTTTCCACCATTATTAGTCATAGGAAAAGCCCACACTTTTCTAATTGCACTTTTCCATCTTTTCTAATCCACTTTTCCATGGTGTTCTAGAAATTTTTGGAAAGATGATGCATTATCTTATTTTCTACAAGAAAGTGCCAAAAATTTCTAGAACTAAGATAATGCATCATCTTTCCTAGTCATAGGAAAAGCCCACACTTTTCTAATTGCATAGTTAATAAACTATATAAAATAGGGCGCCTCTCTCCCCCCCCCCCCCGTTGAGAAATAAAGCATAGGATAAGTCATATCCTATGTATGCCCAAATAAAGTAAAGAGAGTGTGTGAAGAATCCTAAAAAGATCAAAAGGTATCTATCACTTTAGAGGATATTTGGTGTGTAATCAATAGTGAATGAAGCAAGAAGAAGAATGAAGCATTTTTCTTGAGTATCCAAATGAGAAGAAGGGCTATAAATGTTATAATCATGTCATCACTAAAGAGGTTCACAAAAGCAAGGATGTGAGATTCAATGAGTATGAGTCTTGGAATTGATCGAAAGTTGTAATTTACATGGATGTCTATGAGAGCACTAATGATGATGGGTATGTAAAGAAAATTGCAGCAAATAATATTCAAAGAAATTAGCATGTTGAGGATATGTTTTGAACCTCAAGTCCATGAAGAAAGTAGTGGTAGTTATAGTCCATGGAGTGGCTGGTTGAAGAGTGCACAAAAGAGGGCATATTGCACAAGGAAAGAAGCCTATGGGTGAAAGTTCTAAGGATGAGTCTATGGATTATGATTTTGGCATACCACATGTAAGAATTCCAAGGATAAAGAGTGCAGGAAAGTATGTTACACCACATGCAAGAACAGTTGAGACACCGTCTAGTGCACTACAATTGAGGAGATCGGATAGAGTGAGGCATCGAGTGGATAGATTGACATATAATGGCTTTATGAAAATGTTCAACATGTTGAGCACACTTGCTTTGAAGAGGCAGTTGGAAAAAAATATTGGAAGAATGCTATGGATGAAGAGATGGATGCACTAATTACAAAGAATAAGACATGGAACTTAGTTGAGTTGCCTTATGGCAAGAAGTTAGTTGGTTGCAAGTGGATATACAAAGTCAAGTGAAAATCTGATGATACAAGGCAAGGTTAGTTGCAAAAGCTTATGCTCAAACATGTGGTTTGGATTATGAAGAGTTAGTTAGTCCAATGGCTAAGATGACTATAGTGAGATTGGTCATTGCATTGGCTTCTATCTATGGCTAGAAACTATATCAAATGGAGGTGAAGAATGCTTTCTTGGATGGTACATGTATTAGCCAGAATGGTATGTTCATCATAAATATATGCATTATGTGTGCAAGTTGAGAAATTTCCATGGATAGAAGATCCACTAGTGGCTATGCATTCTCATTTGGTTAAGCCATGGTAAGTTGGAGCAACAAGAAGCAACCTACATTTGCTCTATCTAGCACACAAGCGGAGTATAGAGGTATTGCATTGGTACCATGTGAACAAACATTGCTAAGATTGTTATTATGTGATATGGGGATAGAGATAGATGGTAGAGTTATCATGTATTTTGATAACATTAGTAGCATATATTGGCAAAGAACCTAGTCTACCATGCAAGAATGAAACATATCAAAGTGTACTACCATTTCATTAGAGAGAAGGTTATGGATGGAGAGATTGACTTGGTACATATCACAAAACCAATGACCAAGTCGCTCATATATTTTACCAAAGCATTAGGTAACGATAAGTTTGAGTTCTTTAGGAGTGAATTTGGGATATTGTGTGAGGGGGAGTGTTGAGAAATAAAGTATATGATAAGTCATACCTTATGTATGCATAAATAAAGTAGAGAGTGTGTGTGAAGAGTCCTAAAAATGTCAAAAGATATATATCACTTCAGAGGATATTTGGTATGTAATCAGTAGTAAATGAAGCAAGAAGAAGAATGAATATGAAGAAGAAGAAAGACACTTGAGCCTCCCCATCTCTTACTATTTCCCCTTCCCTTGTGTGTCCTCTTTCATGCTTGTCACATAAACCCATATATATTGCTATGTACTAAGTCAAGTGGCTCACTCTTTTTCTTGTTTAAGTGCTCTTTATGGCCAAAACAAGCAAGTTTACCCTATAAATCAACTAAATCAAAAACTGGCAACTAACCCAAATAAGGAAGCATTTTCAATCCTTTCTTAAACATGTGACCTAACCAAAAATCCCATAGAGATACACTTGGCTATTTGGTTATTACAATTGCATGGTCTTTTGCAATGGATACATAAAGATAATACAAGGTTTTACATTTTCCTCCTATAACTACAACAAATGAGCCCCTGTGAACTGTCTATAATTGACTATCAAAGCTAGTGGAATACCCCAAGTCATCAAGCTAACTAGTAGAAATCAAGAACTATCTATGACTAACTACCAAAGGTAGTGGAATATCCCAAGTCATTGAGCTGACCACTAGAAATCAAGATCTTTGTGAGATTTGGCACATGTTGTACATCCTTAAAAGTGAAGATAGAGCTATTATGAAATGAAAACTACACCTCTCTTGCACCTACTTTGTCAACCCACACATAGTCATTTCTAAGGTGGGTAGATCCATATCTTTTACTATGATATGAATAAAACCACGCCCTATGGGGAGTAACATGAAAAGAAGGATCAAAATCAAGTATCTAGCGCTAATATGATGCAACCAAGACATTTGCAAGAAGACTAGAGGAAAATAGCACTTCACCATCATCTTCGTGCACAACTACTACATTCATTTCCTAAATCTTCACTTTGTCTTTGCCCTCGTTTTTATTAGTATCATCTTCATTCTTCTTTCTATCTTCTACTCTTACTTCCACTTATAATAGTTGTCCTTCTTGATATGATCTATCTTACCATAATGGAAGCATTTAAGATCTTTCTTGGACCTAGATTTATTGTGTGACTACATATGGTCTTGTTTTCTACATTATACTCTATTTTGCATCTTTCTTCCTAAATTACCAGACTTGCCTAACCATTTTTGCCTAGGTCCATATATTTCTTACATATTTCTTTAGCCAATAAACTTCCCACAATATCATTTGACTTTAGCTCATCAAAAGGAGCTGAATTACTAATGGTTGTCCTAGAGATATCCCATGATGCAAAGGAACATAACATAAAGATTGCCTTAGCCTCATCTTCAAAATTCAATTTCTACGCATGCATTTAGTTGTATATTTTGAAGTGGAAGGCAATATTAGTGCCCTCCATCTGCAACTCAAATAGTCATATCATTATGTACATTTTGTTTGAGGCAATCTCCTTTGCATACATATCACATATCTTTTTCCATAAGTTATGCGCAGTGATTTCCTTCACAATAGTAAAATAAATTGATTTGCCAGGTGAAATCTAATAGTGGACTTAACCAATGCATCCAACTTTTTCCAATCATTTTCAGACATATTATAGCCCTTGCATCTTTGAATGTTATCAGCCTCAATTGATTTTTTTTGTATTCAAAACATCCTAGATTTTCTCTTTCCACAAACCAAAGTTTGTGCATCTATTTTCTTGATGTTATACTATTATCTGCCCTTAGGCATTTTAGCCTATACCCAAACTGGTTCTCAACCAATGCAAGCCATCTTTGAAACACAGCCAAGATATCATATTTCAGCTTAATGGGATAAGCCCAAACTTTCCGTGAAAAATCATCTATGAAAGTAACAAAATACTTGGCACCACCCATAGACTGACAAGGCATGGGCCCACAGACATCCGAATGTACCAATGCCAAGGGCTCACTCATGCGTGGCCTACCAGTCTTCTTATGCGTAGACTTAGTCTGCCTACCATAAAGACAATGCTCACATGAATCAAAACATGCATAATCAAGGGGTGGTAAGTACTGCAAACCAGAAAGCATTTTCATTCCCTTCAAAGACATATGGCCCAAACGGGCATGCCAAAGAGATACATGTGGGATAGAACCCATAGACAAAACATGATCAAGGGAAGAAGCGGATACAATCAAGGGATAGAGGCTGCCAGCCTTGGCACCTCTCGCAATCACAAGTCTACCACGAGTGATCTTCCATGTAGAGTCTCCAAAAGATACATGATAACATGCGTCATCAAGCTATCCAGTTGACATGAGACTGTGTCTCAAAGCAGGTACATGACATACTTCCTGCATAACAAAACTGCTGCCAGAAGGAAACTGCATCCTAACATCACCAATGCCCACAATATCAAGAGAGCTATCATGACCCAAGCGCACAGAACCCGAAACAGTAAGATATGAATGAAACCACTCTCGACAAAGTGTCACATGAAAGGAAGCACCTGAGTCCAAGAGCCAACAGTGTGCATACATAGAGTGTATCACTGTCATCTGCGAAGCACTAGAAGAAGCTGCAAGGATATAATCATCATCATCAATATCCTCAGGCTGCATAACATTGATCTCTTCAATTTTAACATTGGACTTTGCAGGTACTATGCTGCGGTCAGAAGACTTATCCTACACTTTGTCTTTCCCCTTATCTTTGCGCCTTTCATTGCGCAGTTCATGGCTTTGTGGCCTAATATGGCCCTTTTTCCCACAATGGTGACAAGTAGCATCTGCATTCTTGCCACGGGATTTGCTACGTGACTTCCCACGAGACTTGAATCAAGATTTTTGAGAATCCGGTCCATGCCCACTGCCATTGCCATGCTTTCCATATCCATGATTCCTGCCTCTAACTATCATAGCATGCAACACACGAGAGGCATCCAAATTCTTACGGTTAACCTCTTCCTGCAGAAGAGCACTCTCAACATCAGATAATTTCAAGGTAACGGTAGAGGCACATAATGCAGTGCGGAATACATCCCATGACTCATTAAGAGTACCAAGCAAGAAAAGAGGAGTGACATCCTCTGCAAAAGTGATGTCCTGCGAAGTCAAGTTCTTGAGTATAGCATGGAACTGGCTCAAGTGAGCAGACATAGTCACATTCTCCTTCATGCGCAGATCCATAAGCTGCTTTAGCCAATACATCTGACTCGCTGGACTTTTCTTGTCATAGAGATTCTTGATTTTATCCCACAACTGCCATGCACTCTGTTCTTCCTCAAATACATTGTAATGAACCTGTTTTGTGAGAGATAATACAATAGTGGACTTGCGTAACTCATCAAGCTCAAGCCATTCCTCATCTGGCATAATTGCAGGCGGATGCCCGCTCAACCTCAAAGGTTTGATCTGGAATTTCTGCACCAACACCTGCCAAATCTGGCTCTTCCAATAAGAGTAATTCATACCATCAAGCTTAGTGATGTTGAAAATAACATGATCAGTGGATGAAATCGCCATAATGCAGGCTAGAAGACTGTAGATAGTTCAAAATCCCCAGAATGGTTTGGCTGAGCGGATGAATAGAACCATCCAGGAGCGTGTACGTATAGTATACTTAGCCACGCATGCCTACCACAGAGCTTTTGGGCTGAGGCAGTTAGTACAACTGTGCATATCATAAACAGATCACCTTCTAGTGGTTTGGATTTCCAGGTTGCCAAGGAGGTATGGACTGGAAAACCTCCCTCTTATGCGCATCTCCGTGTCTTTGGATGTGAGGCATTTTGCCATGTGCCCAGGGACAAGAGAAGTAAGCTGGATCCTAAGAGTGTCAAATGCATTTTCCTTGGTTATGGGGATGCAGGCGAGATGGGTTACCATCTCTAGGATCCATAGGCGCAGAAAGTCATCCGCAGTCATGATGTAGTCTTCCATGAAGACAAGATGCATAGGCAGCCTGAGAGATTTGTTGAGATCCATAGGGTCATATTTCAGGAGGAGCCAAGAGCTCCCGCACAGCCAGTTGGATAGCCTACAGCTGCAGCAGATGCTCATGGTCAGGGTGTTGGACAGGCAGCTAGGCAGGCAGCAGAGCCTGCCGTGAGACGGTCTACTAGAGACAGACGTCCACCTAATAGATTTCAACCCTTGATGCATTATGTCTTGGTTACAGATGCAAGAGAGCCTTTCACTTATGATGAGGCTATGTTTAGGGGTGATAGTCACTCCTGGGAGAGGGCTATGCAGTCTGAGATAGACTCCTTGCATAAGAATGACACTTGGGATTTGGCTTCCTTGCTTACGGGCAAGAAAGCTTTGCAATGCAAGTGGGTGTACAAGCTGAAAAGTACCCCTAGACATCCCAAGCCGGCATACAAGGCTAGATTGGTAGCAAAGGATTTTAAGTAGGAGCATGGTGTGGACATTGATGAGGTCTTTTCTCCTGTGGTTAAGATGACCACCCTACGCTTAGTCTTGGCTTTGGTTGCTTAGCTTGACTTGGATTTATGCCAGATGGATGTCAAGATGGCTTTCTTACATAGGGACTTGCATGATGAGATTTATATGGAGCAGCCTAAGGGCTTTGCAGAACCTCGCAGGGAGCACCTAGTGTGCAAATTGAAGAAAAGTCTTTATGGCTTGAAGCAGGCACCTAGGGAGTGGTATCATAAGTTTGATGCCTTTATGCAGTCACAGGGCTACAGAAGTGTGCTATGGATCCGTGTCTTTACACGAAGAAAGCCCGTGATGGTTCTTTATTGATTTTAGTACTCTATGTGGATGATATGCTGATAGCAGGGAAAGTTCATGATGAGCTAGATGCTCTTAAGGCTTAGCTCAAGAAGAGCTTTGAGATGAAAGATCTGGGACAGGCCGCTCACATACTTGGTATGCGCATTAGATGCGACAGGCATCAGGGACTCCTCTACTTGTCACAGAGGGAATACATTCATAAAGTCCTTGAGCGCTTCCGCATGCAGGACGTAAAGCCTATTGGTTGTTCATTGCCTTCTTATGTGAAAGTATCACAAGCTGAATGTCCGCAGATAGATGAGAAGAGGGCTGAGATGGCCAAGATTCCCTATGCATCCTCAATGGGTAGTCTTATGTATGCCATGATAGCCACTCGTCCAGATATTGCCTTTGTATTTGGTGTTGTGGCACGCTATATGGCTACACCTAGAAAGAAGCATTGGGATGCCATGAAGGGTATCATGAGGTACCTGAAGGGCACTGCAGATATATGCATATGCTATGGCAGTCAGGATCCAAGAGTCGTGGGGTACACTGACTCTGATTATACAAGACATGTAGATAGCAGGAAGTCCACTTCCGGCTACGTATTCACCAATGCTGGAGGTGTTGTTTCTTGGATGTCCACGGTGCAGAAATGCATGACCCTTTCTACTACAGAGGCTGAGTATGTTGCAGCCACTGAGGCTTGCAAGGAGGCCATTTGGTTGGGTTGTTTGGTTGCTGACCTTGGTATTGATGCTATCCCTACACTGCATTCGAATTCTATGAGTGCTATTCAGTTAGCCAAGAATCTGATCTTCCATGCGAAGAAGAAACACATTGAGGTGAGGTATCACTTCATACGTGGGGTCATTGAGGACAAGTCTGTTGACCTTGTCAAGATCTCGACTGACCAAAATCCTGCAGATCTACTCACGAAAATCCTCTCTATAGAGCGCTTTACCTTCCTCAGGAGGTTGACGAGCATGGGATGAGATGACATCTTTCCTCATCCTGTTGTACATGTGCACATGTTGTACTATCTTTTTCTTTTTTCTTTTCACTCGATTCGCCTTTAAGTGGGAGGTTGTTGGGGGTAAAGGCACCTCCACCTAGCTGCTCGTGTATTACTACACTGACAGTCACCACCCATTGCATACTGCAGGTAGCGGGTGCCCGTCACCATCATTTTATTCTTTATTCTTTTAGTGGCAGTTTGAATAAAGGAAGGCCTGGTCACACATTGTAACTGTTGGAGTTCCCATTCCTTGTCTCTCTTTTTCTTGCTCTTGCTCTCCTGCCATAGCTCTCGAGTGCAAGCTTCGATCCTTCTCACCTTTCATGGGAACTAGCATTTGACTAGATTTAATGAGAGTTGATATTGCCTACTTTGCTAAAAGATCGTTCAAAGCTTTTTTAATTGTTTGTCCCATGAAGAGTACAAAGAGCTCTCATAGAGGTCATCCATAAATACCTTGAGATACTTACAAAGCATATCCTTGAAGATTGTGCACATCAAAATATTGGGAAGTTGTAGGTGCATTTGCCAACCTATAGGGTAAGACAATATATGTGAACACTCCCCCATTCAATGGCAAAGATGGCATTGTTTTGATTATCATGGTGAACCTACACTTGGTTGTATCATCCTAAGAAGTTGTCCAAGAAGCTATATGCCTCCTTAAGTTCTCGAATTGAGTGAATATTTTTGGAAGGTGCTATGATTTCTTTTGGTTGTCATTGTCAAAAATTTTATTCATCTGAGCTTCTTTTAACCTCCTCCATCTTAAAGACATAGGTAGAATTTTCTTGAATTGCTTTGATTGGGTTAATTATGGAATTTTTAGATTGGTATCTATGTTATCATCTAACTTTTTTGTCCATTGTCTTTACTTCCTTTTGATATAAGGAGTTTGAGAGTAGAATGGGAATTTGAGGAGAAAAACCCTATTTGTTCATGATTGAGGACCTCTGAATACTCTAATCATTTTAGTTTTGATCTCACTCTTACTACTTTATCATCTACAAGTAGGCCTTTCACTTTTTTGAGCTTGGAATCTGCTACAATTTTCTTTATGGTTTTTCCATTAGAGTCAAAATATCAAGATTTATTTTTGTATTTGTCATCACTTTCCTCCTTGAAATCTTTGGTTCAAGTTTTTCCTTAAAACATTGTTGCCATTGATTGAGGAATTTCCTTAGCTCCTAGTAGTTGGAAGGAATCCCAAACATCTTGAAATTAGGTCAAAATGGTTTTGTGTTCATAATTAGGACAAGTATCATCAATTAAATCATGATAGTCTCAAGCGTATGTGTTATGAGTTCATCTTCACCTAGGTTGATACATTAGATTACATGCTCTTATGTATTCTTCTTCTTTCATGAATGGAAAGTTAAGGGTAGCAAGGATGTGTATCTAGTCTTGCTTATCATCTGGAGAGGGAATATATTTGTTTAAGAAGATGGCACTAGCTGCACAATTTGCATCTCCCCAAAGCACATTGGATATGGGATTTAGGTCTATATGCATGGTTTTCTAGCTTTCCATTTCTATCCTTACTAGCTCGTTCTCCTATTACACAAGAATATCAGTCCCCACCATAGTTGTCAATGAGTTGAGGGATTTGCATCTAAGAAAGGCCTGGATCATAGAACCCAAAGACCTTCAACTATCTTAGCAATCAAGTCTTGTAGCTTTTAACCATTGTAAGGTTGAAGTATACACCCTTAAGGGTTGGATTTCTCCATGCCTCTAACACAATCAAACCTTATAGCTTTTAACCATTGTAAGGTTGAAGTACACACTCTTAAGGGGTGGATTTCCCCATGCCTCAACATCAATCACTTGAATATACTAATTCATGCACCTATGTTTATGATAGCTCTCCTTGATGAATCACCCAAAACCTCCATAAAAAAGATAGCATGACACTCGTTAGCTCCATCCTAGAATGTTTTACTCAAGTGCTCTCAAAGAAGGGGTGCATATTTCGATGCTTGTGTAGTTCCATTGTACTATATAGAGTGGTGGTTCTTGTGGTTTTGTCATTCCCTCTATACAAATTTTCAATGCCTTATAGGACTAATCCATAGTAGTAATCCCAATGGCACTATCACATTGGTTGAGGCTAATGTGTTAACAAGGCCAGGTTCCACCTCATTCCACTAGAATCAATAGTCCATATGGCTACCCTTTTGTCTGCCATTTGTTAAACTATGGCTTTTTCTATGTTTGCTTAGGTTTGAAACTAGTTTATTCATATCATGCTCATGTAGTGGATAAGACAATGGTGTTGAACTATCTTGTTCAGCTACTTGAGCTTCTTGTACCCATTTCTTAAGGTTTTCTATTATCTCAAACTATCACTTTGCATTGGGATATTATTATTCTTTTGAGTGTATGAATTTCTTAATTATAGGAGTTGTGGTGGCACTTCTTGGATTGAATGTAGCCGGTAATGTGGTATGTCATTCACTTTTCAATGTTATCTTAGCTACAACTATCTATCATGCATCCATTAGCAATGGAGGGTCTAGGGATGCTAATGCTAGCCTTCTTACTTTGAGCTCATGTTATGGCATTTATGGAAATTCATATAGTATCCTTGATGTTGATCATCTCCACTTCAGTGAGAGAACAAAGAGAGAGATAGAGAGAGAGAGAGGCTCATATATGATTATGGCCTTACTTATGTTTGCTTTCTTCTTGGTGAAATTAGGATACATATGGGTTGTGCTACATTCATGACATTGTTGATCCACTCAACTATCTTTAGGTGGTTTAGCTTTTTGTAGGCATCTCAAGGATAGATGTCTAGGCTATCCACACTTCTAGCCTCAACGAGTTTGTTAAGTTGTGTTGGAGATCTTCCTCTTCCTTGCCCTAACATTATGAAAGGTATGGGTTGGTAATCCATGAGGACTACATTATGTCAAGAATCGTGTGGTGGTGGGACTTGCTTGAGGTGCTGCGCCAAACACACACTTTATACACAAGAGGAAGCTCACTCAAGAACACAAGAAGAGAGATGGAGGCCAAAACGTTTTCTTGCTAGTTTTTTTCTTCTTCTTTCACACACTATACAATGTACACAAAGTATAGATAAGATACAACATAAAGGAAAGTGGCATATTAAGTCAAACAGTGCATAACCGACTACACTAATCGACTAGCGCTATGTCTTTGCCAGCTGTAGGTAGGTGTAACAAACTAAATATAATAAGTGATAAGTCAGTGGCCATGTGAGTATCATAATGACCACCAACGTGCTAAGTGTAGACGTGCGGACCCATCTAGCCAGTCGGTCCATCATCAATGTCCGCACGTGTTGAGCTTGCCATCTCAACACATTACCATCCTTGTTGCATGTGACATATAGATTAGTGTACTTCTCTTCTTTGATTGGCTCTTCTATGATGGATTGAAGCTTCACTCGAAGGATGAGAGACAATTGGGGCTTGGGGTCAAGGTATGCATGAAGGGTTAGTATTTTCTCTTTTTGTGGATGGTTTCTATTTAATAGTACCTTTTAGGGCTAATGTTGTAGAGGCCTAGAAAAGTAAGGCATCTTGTGAATGTGGCATCACAAACCAGCCTATCTTTCTTGTCTTGGTTTCTCTCTCTATGCAAGTTTTCAATGCACATGGCTTCTCCAAAACCTCATTGAGGTTGGATCTAGGTAGCATTGAGTTGCTTGCCATAACTTCATAAATCCACTCATTATGAATGAATTTCACAAACTCCTTGGTAATGGCCTTAGGATTTGGCCTTTTCTTAAGGGGAATTAATTTATATAGGATCTAAAACTTAGAGATATAGTCTTGCATACTCTCTTCCTCTTGTTGTTGTAGGTTCATGAGCCATACAATGAGGTTATCCCCACATTTAACCTTTGTGAAATGAATCATGAACAAATCCTTGAGGACATATTAGAGGGACTTCTGGATAGCACTTGGCCCTATCAACCATGTTGTTCATTTGTTCCCTAAGAAAAGTCTAAAGGCTTGAGCCTTCTTTGAGGTAGAGGTGAGGTTATTGGCCTCACATATCTACTAAATTATACTATGAAACTTTGGGGGTCATTCCCTACTCTATAATTTTCTATTTTCTTGGCAACCAAGGGAATCTTTGCTTGACATCAAGTCCCATAAGTGACAAATTGGAACTTGTAAGCCCTTCATTTTATAGAAACCTCCAAATGTCATCTATCTCCTACTACATGTTCTTCTTCTTGTGGCTGGTGGCTATGGCTAAATCCATTAGTCTATATAGCATGTCCTTGTTTCTCCCAACCAAATTTTGATATTGATTCTCTATATCTATTGATGCCATTTTGCTAACATAATTTCTAGTAGTAGTTTGGAAAAGCTACCTAGTGCCTCACTAAAAACTTTTGGCACGTCCTTTCTCCGTTGTTGTGTGTTCTAATGTAGTGGCTTGATAGGATGTGAAACTTGTGCAAGTGTGGCCCTCGACTTAAGATGGTCTTCTCATTTGACAAAGAAAGTCATTGTGGGTTAACTTTATGAGGTTTTTCCTTACTATGTTTGATTTTTTGGTCCTTTGCATGGGGGGTTTCTTTTATAGACAAGGGTATCCCTTACAAGTGACTTGCTCAATGCAATAGTTTCTTAAGCTTAGCCAATATTCTTAACTTAAGAGTCTAATTGTGTTTACACACTCGAGAAGACTTTCTCTTTTCCAAGGCAAGATGTGTTTAAGAAATTAATGTGAATCAACATGTGTTCATGCTCAAACCGGCTTTCTACTTTTCAAAACAATGTGTGGTTGTTCAAACAATCAACCAAACACTCACAACCTTTTTCACTTGTTCTTCAATACACTAACACTTTGTTATTGATCACAAGAGGCAAGGGGTGTTGTACACATTCAATGTATACACTTAGAATTGCATGAAATATTAAGACCAATATATGCAAAAATGAAAAAAAATTGTACTTTAAGAATGTTATGCCAATCATGGGTCTTAAAACAAGACAAGGTGGCATCATCTACAATATATAACTTTTGCAACAATCATCCATATCTTGTAGGTGTACAAATGGGTCATATTCGCTTATTTATCTTCAGGATTTTCTACTATGTTAGAACCCAAGTGATAATTCAATACACAATTGTGACATACAGTACCTAATGCCATACACAATTGTGTCATACAATTCCTAATGCCTTATGATAGAGCCTCCAATCTTTGGGTGATTGCATAAGCTTGTGGTGCAATTCTAGATCATAGTGTGCTAAGGTGTAGCAATGTGTGCGATCTTGACCTACAATGAGCTAATTCTTAGTTTGATGCCATAGTAGTTGGTAGTCATCCACTAAGAAAGAGTCTTTAGAAGCTACAAATTGAGTGTGATTTCTAGCTTAAAGGTAGGTGAGTCTTAAGGTTCCTTAGGTTAAATGAGAGTTTGTCTAGATCCCGCAAGGGACTTAAGGGAAAGTCCTAAGGATGCAGAACTATTGAGAAGATCAATCTATCATGCTACCCAATACCTTTTGGGAAACTCTTGTAATATTTCCATGCAATAAATTTTAGTTAGTTAGTTCAAAAGATTAGTAAGGACATCTAGTTAGTAAGGTTAGCTAATCAATTAGTAAGTAAGTTAGATAAGTTAGTCTAGTAAGTTAGATAAGTTAGTAATAATTAGTAAGTTAGTTACTAACTAACTAAAACTAACGTTAGGAAAATAACTAATGATTAAAAACTAACTAACTAAACTAACGTTAATTACTATCATTAAACTAACTTATTAAAAAGAAATAAGGAAGGGAAGGGGGGGATCAAATTGACAGCCGTTGATGAAAAGAAGGCCGCCCCCCCCCCTCCTAATCATCATCAACGTCATCTTCTTCGACGTCATCACCATCATCCTCATCATCATCATTATAATTATCATCTTCTTCATCGTCACAATCACCCTCACTAAAAGGAAATCTCCTTTATTGTAAAAATCCTTCTTTATCACCATAATCAGGCATCAACAACCTCATGAATAAACCCCTTTTCAAATTCAAAAAATTAAAGAGAGAAAAAAATAAAAAATAATAGAAAATGAGAGAAAGAAGCTCTCCACTCTGAGTGGAGGAGCTGTCTTTGCCCAAAGAGGGCGAAAAAGAGAGGGGAAGGGAGAGGCATCCTACACTCCCTTCAACCTATTAAAAGGCATGCCCTCTGCTCAATCTAGAGAGGCAGAAGAGACCCTAAAAGGCTGTGGAAGGAAGCTAGAGAGAGAGAGAGAGAGAGAGAGAGAGAGAGAGAGGAAGTTACCCCGAGAGGAAGCTAGAGAGAGAGAGAGAGAGAGAGAGAGAGATGAGTTACCCCGAGAGGCTGCGAGGAAGAGAGTTAGCTTAACCCCCTTGCCTTGGTCTTCAACTAAGCCATCTTCTCTCACGGTCTCCCATCTCGAATTTATTCTGACTTCCCTACCTCTCGAACACGCTCGCAGATAATGGCTCCAAAGTGACAAGGTGGAAAGACCATGAGAACCACCACAACCAGTCAAAAAACATGTATTAGCAGAGATACGAGAGTGCTCGAGGTTACCGAAGTTGTCACTACCAATGGAACATCGGGTGTGGCGAATGCAAGTGCAAGCAAAGACGTGATTCCGAATGATGTCGTGCTAAACTAGGTTATTCGCTACTAGGCTATTATTTTGCCAAATAAAATAATAAGGTTTATGCCAAATTTTTATAAAAAATGCTAGCCTTTATATCAAATGGTACAAGAGCTACTTGTTAGATTGCACAGACAACATCCATATAATAATTAAGTATATAAAATATTAGCTTCCATATTTTACACTTACACAAATTGACAATTTCATCTAGAAGGCGTACTAATACACGCATAAACGATTAACTGCTATGATTTGTAGTTAGATTAATCAAGATTATAAATCATAGAATCATGATGGAAATAGTTGCATGAGGTTATTGCAGATATGACTTTATGCGCACTCGAGATTCATTAAATAACTCGATATAATTATTGTCAAACGTGACAAGGTTAAGTGTCGATTAATGCGTAAAAAGTGAAACTCTATTTAAAGGTCTTGTAAGTCATCTCGTTAAGTTATTTCCTTCCATCTCAACGAAAGATATACAAAATTCCACAAGGGTATTCTGCCCACCAAGATTTCCACCCTTATAACTAGTATTAGGGTTCCAGGATCCCATCCTGGGTCATGAAGGGGCTCTTAGATTCTAGGAGTAATGTGGAATTTACGGCCAAAGCCTCCCCTATCACCCACATCTCCTACTGCCCAAGGCTATCCCTATAGACAAACCTTTCGCTATGGAGCCGCAATCTAAGCCTCTCGAAGCGATAACCATGACCCCCTTAAAGTAGGGTATTGCAACTAGCTTGGGGGTAGCCTAGCGCGATCTTTCCTTTTATCACGTTTTTCAATGTTTTTAATCAAAGATCTAGATTCTAGAAAACATAAACAATCCTTTCAAACATATATCAAATGATGCGATGACAATCACACCATTATGCAGCTCACAGCTTCGCATAACCAAGGTAGACCTTAGCCTAAGGTAACCTTACAATCTAATGAGGATTCTCCTCCCCAATGAGAAGTGTTAAGTACATTTCTTTCAACTTAATTTGTAATAAAGTTCCAATATAATAAAGGAGTTTGTTTTATTCAAGGATTGTTTGAATTGTATGTGTATTCCGTGAAATAAATTACGTAAAGGAACCTGTGATTTAACGGTCTAATTAAGGAAGGTGGTTGTATATGTTTCAATAAATGTGCTATAGGTAATTAACAAAACTAAAGATGATTTCATCATCAAAGGAAAGCGGGTGGGCATAACCCCCGATGGGTTCGTCTAATGGTAGGGTGGTCCCGGTTAGCTGGGAGATTTTCTAAATCGGTGATAGAAATAGGAAGATGATAAATTGACTAACTAGTCATTAGGTAGAACCAACTTGCATTATTTTAGGGGTCTAGAATGGGATTTTTCCTTATGGACAAGAGGGTTGACATACTACACTCCCCTCCGTCTCCCATTCTCTTTGAACCAAGTGCAATGGCAAGTCTGCTTCAATTCGAGTAATCTGGTAGGAAATGGGAACTCAAAATTATTGATGCTAGTTGGCTGTTAGGAGACCCGTTTGATTTTAGGAACCCAAAAATTCAGGTCTATCCTAGTGGGTTCGGTTGAAACTCTTCCATTGTGATGTAGACTCAGTAGGGCCTAAGTGACAAACCCCGTGATGCTCCGTTGGAGCGGTGTTATTTTGGAAAACCTACTGATGGACTACTAAAAGGTGCACCTTGGATTGAGACTGGCGAACACCTCATGACTCCTTAGGGTGTAGAACTTTTGAAAAGGACAACATGTCATGCTACCCAATACCTTAAGGCACAAGAGGTCTTGGTGTGGGACTTTGATATGCAATGGTGTCATGATGAGGTCCTAGGGTTCCTTGATTTCTAAAGGAGGATGATACTAGCTATAAAGTGCTCTTTGGAAGGGTGATTATAGCTACAAAGTTCTCCTTTTGAGGTGTATGTGGATCTTATTTACTTGCTGGAGTGTGTACCCAATGCATGTGTACTCGATGCTTTTGGTGAGCTAATTCTAAGTCAAAATGACAAGCAAAGAATTTAAGCTATAATTGTGACTGGAGACCCTTAGAGGTCTCATTGACTAGCCTCAATATGAGAACATCATTATATGCTCTTGTATTGAAGTTTCTTTAACTCCTTTATAGCTTATTGTGCTTGCCTCAATTTTTTAATTATTGGTGAAGAATCACATATTGGCTACTCTGATGGTTTTAAGTGCTAGTGTGTACCTTATGGGTTCAAGTTGTAAGCTCGTTTGAGTCTTGGGTCCCTCATGCACTAATTTTCTTGTGGGTAATGCTTGCTAGCCAAATTGTGTGAACCCTAATTTTCTATGGTCCTAATGCACTAATCGATTGACTTAGTGGGTGGCCAATACAACCAAATTTGTACTAGAAGTTTCATGACTCATCACTATATTTTCTTACTTGCAAGGTCTCAATCCTAGCAAAAGATTCCTATAATGCACAATTCATGCATACATGTGTGAGATGGAAACTAAGGCCTTGTATTGGCGTGTTCTAATATGCATCACAAACAAAAACATCCAATACACAATGCTTCTTGAATGCTCACAAATACTCACAATTTAGCCCATATATTTCTTGAATCAAAAAATGGCAATAATTAACAAATAAACTTTAGGAAAATGGTACAAAATTTTAGGTAGCATCAATGGCAATAGAGAGAAGATATTGCCTTGATCATCTTTCATTATCCAAAAATTCAAAAGCTATACATCATGATTAGTTACATAAGGACAATCACCCATCTATTGAACATAAGGATTGTTTAACATCTAGCATGCATACACATAAATATTAAGGATCTATAGTGGTAGTTTTAGCCTTAACATATGGCACATCCTAGTGGTTGAGTAGAATAATCAAGACATGAACCCTACATTATGTTTGAGGCTAACTAACTTAAAGAAACCTATTATGCCCCATTAGAGCCCTTGGCCCTTGTGATGAGCCACACTAAGAAAATGTGGATAGAGCCACTCTACAGTATCCACAATCCTCTTATGTAGTTGCATAGTTGTTTTTAAAAGTTAGATTACATAAAAATGACAAGCTACACAAAAAGACTAGCATACTATGCATAGGTATTGTCAAAGGGTATGAAATAGGATGGAATATAAGGCACCAAATACCTACATGAAAGTAAAGAAGTCCTCATAGCAATCGACTATGATTGCAAACCCACATTTGTTTTTTCCACATCATGACATGCATACATGTCAACATCCTCCAATTATCGCTCTAGGCATAGATGCCTCTTTTTCCACATCCATAATGAGACCTCTTTAACCTAATTATTCTTGGCATGATCCTTCTCCCTCTCATGTAACATTTTCATAATATATTCTTCATGTTGTCTTTTTCCACCAATGCATTTTCCAACTTAGCATTTAATGCATAATAATGATTTTCAACCTCTTCCACCTTCTTAACCAACAAATATCTATCTTATAGCATACTTTCTTGGGATTTAGATGCAAATGAACCCTCCAAGTCCTTGTAAGGTTGAGTAATTACAAAACCGATATCCTTTTTGAACCAACTGATAAGCATTGTGCATGCATGCTTCATCTCAACATATTCAAACTGCATAATAGTTGCTACATCAACATTTATTTCCAAATTTTGAAGTATTTACTACTCTACTTGAAGCAATGGCTATAATCTCCTTGTTAGCATTTCATGATCCACTTTTAGTGATGCATGAAAGTTCATAAAGTCCCTTCAACACAATCATACTTTTATTTTGCAATTCTTCAATCTATTTCCTAAACAAACTAGTTGACATTTTGTATGTTCCCATGAGTTATTTAAGGTCCTTAACCTATTGTACTTATCTTTCCTCCATGGCCTCATACAATCTTGCTTTTTTCCCAAGCTCAATAATCAAAACATAAACTCTGTCCTTCTTAGCTATGCCAATTCCTTTTGAAAATATTGAACAACAACCAACTTAATTGCACCATCATTATGTTTATCGTATATGGTGATAACAAGATAACTATTTCAAGCTAGCAATGGTTTGTGGTAAAATTTCTATTTATTGCATGCCCAAGTATCAGTGATACTGAGACATCACAACCTCGCACTTGATACTCCCCATAGATAATTGTTGGCTAGGTTGCCCCACACCCAAAGCATGCAACCTCAATTTATTGATGTTCATCATTTTCTTCATTTGGAGATCATCCATACTAGGCTTATCTTTCTTCATCTTGACAACTTGGAATTCGTCCTAAGTACCACCCTTCCAACTTGAGGATTCATTGTTCTTGTTAAGTTTCCATGAACTTAAGGAAATGTATTAGCTTAGACCTTGAAGAGATGATGAACCTTTGATTATTTTTAATATTGTTAAATAAAATTTGACTCCCTTCTTAGAGAACCTTTGATTCTCCAACTCAAGTGCTTGGGGCTTAAAGATTATTATGGTTCTTTTGGACCATAGTCCCTATTTAAGGGTTTAAGTGTTTGACTCTGTGATTTTTAAGGTTACTGAGAGCCTCTCCATATATGGACCTAAGAAAGGGAGTCTCTTATGCATGTACCATTCCTTTACATCTTTACCATATTGATCTACTTATCTTATCCTAGCTCTTGGGTTTTTGTAGTAAGGTTGAACCTTGTTAGGAGGACAAGGAAAAAGACATCCCTTTTTGTTAGTGTGTATTTACATTCCTTTTCTAATGCTTTGATGGCTTAAATAGGTAGTCTTATAAGCCACATTGATTTCTCTAACCTGGTTGGAATGGACTATACCTCCACTTTTTTCTTAAGCAAAAATTTGATAGTGCTAGCTTGCTATTCCTATCTTCAAAGTAAATCAATCTCCATTCACATTAGTGTTCTGAACCTGCCCATAGCTCATTTCTACAAGGTACAATGCTCAAAAGGTATTGATTTGTTGTAATACATATTGGAAATATAATATAACATAAAAAAATTTGTGAGTGTGTCAACTATATGTGTGAAGTGCTATCTTAACTTTGGAGTTTATTATGATGAATTGTAAAGTGGCACAAGTTCGAGAGAGTGGGTGGGTCTTACACTAATGAATGTGTGATGGATTATGGGAAAGATAACATACTTGTCCCCCCCATTCAATATGTAGTTGAAGAATGAAATTTGGTGCTAGCAACTATTGAAATACACAATGAGACCCACAATGTTCTCTCCTAGATCTTCCAATGAGCTCCATATCCATATATAATTCCTAGGCAAGTAGATAGTGAGAAGCTCTACATGGAAGGAGTCAGATAATCTAATGTTAATTAGCACTTAGCAGGAATCTTAAAACACTAAAGTGTATGTCCAATTTTGAGACTAAGGTATTATAGTGCTATCTTGTCCATTTTATATGAAAGAAAAATACACTTCAATTGTGACACTAAGGCATTCATCACTACCTTATCCATTTAGAATAAAAGTAAAGAATTCTTCTAAGGTGTAAGGTGATGTCATGTGGAATAGAGGAGCGTTGGCATGTAATAAGCTATTGAAATTGCATGTCAATTATGTATATGAAGCCTCTCTAGACGTGAAGTGCCTATTGAGAAAATTGAGAAACTATTATGCTAAAACATTTGATTATGCATATTTAAGGGTGGTATCTTCTTATGCATATAATATGAACTAGTGTTTAGAGTATGGAGAGACGAGGATGACGAGTTGGAAGGATAAGGATCTGAGGTGGCAAGTCAAACTGGACCCAATGTAATTGATCCAATATACTCATGTCTATTTAAAGAGGCAAGATCTATGCAATGTGTATGTGGTTTTCTGTACTTCCCAAACTTATGGCCTTCATTGTCTACTATGAATCTCCATGAATCTCTTTTCTTTTCAATTGGTATCAGAGCCACCATCCTTGTGGCAATGAGGTTGTACATCAATTATCCAAGCAAACCATTGAGGATCAAAGGCAAGAAGTAGAGATTTATTGAAGCAAATCAAGTCTAGGCCATCAACACTCTAGCATTGAGGTATATTAAGTTCATTCAATTCATCAATTCTTTTAGCTCTCAGTTGGTGGTTGCCAAGTTACATTGTCAAGTAGGGGGCCTACTTTGAACAGAAATATAGAGGAGAAGAGGAGGAGAAGAGGAGGAGAAAAGAAAACCTATTGCTGATCTTGGTTGTGATTTAAGGCTCCCAACTACATCACCTGCTACAAGAGGATGTTTGGAGGCAGCCAAATCCATTGCAAATATACTCTTATCTTGGCATTATCAGTATCATTAAGAAAATGATGGCCCTACTCCACAATAATATTCTTCTTTCCTTATCCTTTAGTTCTAAATGTTAAATGCTTAATACTATTAACCCCATTCACACTATCTCTTAGTGATCTAGTTATTTTTTAGTCATGTTCATATTACTCCCCTCAAGTTGGTTTAATTTTTATCTCATTCACACTAATTGTTGCCCAAATTGATCTATGTAATCATTTGAAAGGCAATTTATACCCAAGAATCGTAAAAGCATAAAGAGTTATTTGCATGAGAAGTTGTTTCTCTAAAGCTCTCTAGAAATGCACCAAAGAAGCATAGAATAAGCACATGCATCATGTGTATCCCAAATAAGAACTACTTCCTCATAGTTGTCGCAGTCCCAATCATTTGGAAGAGGAGTTGGAATCTAGGGATACACAATAGTTCGTGACGCCATGTACCACATTTTCCACAAGCCAAGTTGTCATGATGAAACTCTTGGTTAGGTAATTAGGACCATGAAGCTTATCATAAGTTGAGCAACACGAAGGTGCCATTGGAGAGGATAAGATGTGAAGATGAAGAAAAGAATAGAGGGGGAGAGAGTATAACCAAGACACAACACAAACTACACTTGGCACGAGTTCATACGCAGTATTACTATAAACTTAGTAAGACCTCTCCCTACAAATCATGGCCTCAAATATAAATATTTCCTTTCGCATTGAAAATTTTGAAGGCAAGGAAAATTCAAGGGTAGGGAAAAATATCACACTTGGGCAACTCAAATGCAATTCTTCCTCGTATATAAAAAATTATGGATGGTAATCCTAGATAGTGCACCATCAAAAATGACTAAAGAATGGATAGAAAAGGATGAACAAGCGCTTGCCTTAACTAGTTTGCATGTTGCTCCAAGCCTTATCCACCACATCAATATTAAAGAAACAATGAAGGAAGCATGGGAGAAATTAAATAATATTTTTGGTGCAAAAGAAAAAAATCAAGAGATATATTTAAAGATGGATTTCTATAGTTTGCATCGTGAATACAAGGATTTACTTGCAAAGCATGTATCAAAATCAAGGATCTTAATTAATCAACTTGAAGGTATCCATGTCAAAATTCCCAAAAAGAATGCAATAGCAATGCTACTCACAAGTCTACCTAGAGTATGCATCCTTAAACTATTCTCTCCTTACACATGAAACACTTAACCTTGAAGGTTGCATATATTCAATCCTTTTGAAAGAGAAGGGCCTTAAAGGACAAGTTGACATATCAACAAGAAAACCATGTTCTTTAGAAAAAGAAGGATCCCAAGAAATGCTACCATTGCTAAAGGAAGGACACATCATCACCAAATGTAGATTGAAGCACCTACCTAAATGCAATCACCATAAGAAGATTGGACATCATGAAGAAACATGTAGGTTCAAAAGATACTCAAATTTCATGGATGAAAACAAGAAGTAAATTAAAACACAATTAGAAGGACACATTTTCTAAAGACTGAAAACCAACGACAAAGAGCTTGACCACCCACTGGCAATAGCCATAGAATGAACTTAGTTAGGGGGGGAAATCACTCATTGTAAAATTAATAATGTAACCAACTGACCAACTTGAAGTAGTCAAATAAGGCGCCAAAGGGGGGTATTGAAGCATTTGTTTATGCATATGTAAGGGTGGTGCCTTCTTTATGCAAAGGTAATATGAACTAGTCTTTAGAGTGTGGAGAGATGAGGATGATGAGTTGGAAGGATAAGGATTTGAGATGGCAAGTCAAGCTGGACCCAATGCAATGTATCCAATATATTCATGTGCCTAGGCAAGCTCTATGCAATGTGTACGGGGTTTTCTTTGCTTCTCAAACTTATGGCCTACATTGTCTATGAACCTCCATGAGTCTTTTTTCTTTTCATATTAAATTCATTATGTATATATAGAGAAAGGGTTAGGATTCAAAAGGACAGGAAAATGCCAGGCATAACTTAAGTTGTAGTATACAAAGTATCAATGAGTGGAGTCAAAGGTAAAGAGATTCCTAAGCAACATGATTGGTAAGCCATCAAAGTTAAAGTAGGAGCTATGGAAAGATTTGTACAAATGTAATATAGATTTGGAAAGAGACCCCAATCTTAAGAATGCACATACCAAAGTTTAGTAGTATGTTGATAAGATAGTGTATACAATGCTAAAACATTCAATAATCATTTCACTCAAGCTAAATTCCGTAAAGTAGTTTATGATTTTACATAGCATATTTTTGATGATGTATACTTGTGTGGAATTTGTGCCAAGTAGGTCACTACCATGCAAAGAGCTACAATTCCTAGAAGGCTAAGAGGGGAGAAAATTTCGTGATGTCATGTGCTTAGCAATTTTGTAGTGCCCACTACAGTGCAATGGGATTTGTAAACTTTGACATGTAATGAAAAAGTCTTGCTTTTAATTCATATTTGAATGTCGCATACCATATTTACTCATGATTGTGTAATTATTAAATTCAATTTGATATATTACAATCGAATGTCAATCGAAAATGCTATGGTTAAGTAAGGTGGGCACTCAATCACCTAAGTAGCTCAATGTGTTCCCATCCAATCCTGCCAAATATTTTGGATTCCTTAATTAAGTTGGTTACTCTCCTTCTTTATTGGTGTATCCAAGCAAAGAAGTATTGACATAATCTGAAAAATTTTTATGTCAAAAAAATCATTTTCTAAATGCCTAGATGTGTTAGTTTTTCTTAGAAATGCAAAAAAACAAAACAAAAAGAATGCCCAAAGAGCCCATGTAAGCCTAGCCACCACAGTGTGTATATATATATATATATATATATATATATATATATATATATATATATATATATATATATATATATATATATATATATATATATATATATATATATATATTGTGTGTGTGTGTGTGTGTGTTTTATGATAAAAAATCTATAGATTTATAAGATTGATAATCTGCAAACTTTAAAAATACACAAAATAATCAAATCTTTTTGTTAGTTCATCGAACTCTTAAGAAACCCGATTTTCAAGGAACTATACTTGATGTTGGCTAAAATATTGTATTTCTTAAAATAGGGACCTATAACAGCTATTTTCTTGTCATTCTTCATCTTTATCTTAAGAAAAGTGAATATTACTTCTTCCACTACTCTTCATACTTGTTATTTCATGTTTCTTATGATACATTGTAGCATAGGTTGAGATATTGGATGGCCAAGATGGCACTGTATCCAACCCGTTCCTAAGCAAAAGAATTGCTCCTATAGCAATATAACCTAAATGCAAATAAGGTTTTGTTTTTTTCAATTGTATACATTACTAGAGCTAGAAGATTCACACTCTAATCATTCTTGCTAGCATCTTTGATGCTGTCCTAGCCATCCACACAATATGGTGGCTAGGCTTACATAGTGCTCTCTAAGCCTTTTTTTGTTCGATTTTTTTGCATTTTTTGGGTAAAACTAGCCAATCCATGCACTTGAAAATGATTTTTTATATCAAGTATTTATATTTTTCTCATTACTATATGCCATTGACATCATTAGAATGCTCAACTTGCAACTTCATTTTGTAAAAGACTTTAATATTGTGCTACTCTTGGATATGAAACGATGCAAACTATTCACAATAGAGAGATTATAACAAATATATATTTGTATTAGTTAGTTGATTACAAGGGGTGTACTTTGTAAGGCTCCTGTGATGGGCAACAATACAAAGGTGCCACCAATGATCCATGGTGCTCTAAGTTGTAAGGGCCCCATTGCGAGGAGAAGCCATGTGTGAGCACAGACATTGGGTGGGTCCTGACTTGTATGTCAAATGAGGTCTTTGTGGTGACCGGATGGCAAAAAGGTAACCTTTGTGGATCTAGCCTTTGGGCTAGATAGAGTAGTTATGTTGGTAGCAACTTGAGGCACAATGCATCGAGTTGCAAAGGTGTGGGAGTTATCAAGGACCCCTATTTTGGTATCCGAGGGGCAATGCCCTCAACCTGATGGTAAAGAGAATATTCCATGTCCGACTAGAAAATATTCATAATATGATTGAACATGTCGACCAGACTACCTTCTCGACTAACGGGCTATAAAAGAAAGACCCCTCTAAAGCCATTGCCAATCTGTCTTTCTCACACAATTAGAGTTCTTTTAGTTATCCTTAAGCTATTCACCTATCATCTGTTTGGATCACCATCTAAGATTCATAGTGGAAGCGCACAGGTGGACAGAGCCATCCTTGTATCATTTTGTTTGAAATTAAAGTACTCTATGTTCTTCTCATATTTTCTTTGTATTCTCTACTCCTTGCTCACATTCTATCCATTATGTTGAGCAATTTTTACATGGTATCAAAGCCCAAGGGACTCTAAGGAGTGAAGAGTATGTGAGAGGCAAGGGCTTCAATAGTGAAGAGGAGAAATGTCGTCTACTATATCAAGTAGCAGTGCTAGCACATTAGGTGTTGTTGCCGTTGTTGTACCAACAATTTAAACACTGAGGATTCATCCACCAGCCTTCAATGACCGCAAGTTGGATTGTATGAACTATACTTTGTGAAAGTTTAAAATCACAAATATCATTGATTCTTATGAGCTTCTGGAGACGGTTCTGAGGATTGACCCAGAACTACAACCCACCCCTAACCCATCAAATTCGAGTGTCATGATTTCTCCAAATGTAGATCTTCTACTACAAGCTTGAAACTAAGGAACACATAGGCATTGTGCGCCTTAGTTACAAGTTGTTTTGATATTGTTTTGATCTTAATTTAGTAACCAAGGCATCAGAGGCTTAGAATAAACTGAGAAGTTAGTATGAAACAGGAAATCAAACAAGGATTCAGAACTTGGAGAATCAAATAGCAATAGAGAAGTTTGCTAAAGGAGAGACAGCCGAAGCATTCATCACTCAAATCAAAAATCTGTGCGACTAATGGCTGGCGTTGGGATACAAAAGACTAGCGAGGAGCTAGCTCAGAGATATCTTCAAATTTATCTACCAAATTTTGATGGATTGGTAATTGACCTAAACACTCAGGTGAGACCCCAAGCTTTGACATTTGAGGAATTTTGTGCACTACTAATGGAGGAGGAGTTGAGGCTTAAAGCCCGAGAAGGTACCATCCTTCTTCTTTACCAACGGTGACAAAAAGAAGAAGGATGGTGAGAAAAAGTTTCAAGGAGAGTGCTTTTATTACAAGAAGAAAGGACATGCAATTGCAAATTGTCGTGTCAAGAAAGCAGATGAAAAGTATTTACTGTGAAGACTAAAGGGAAGGAGACAACCAATATGGCTGAAGCATGGAGCTATTCATGGAGACCATTGAGGAAGTGTGTGGTGGTAAGGTAAGGGTAATGCAAAAGTATACGCTCCAAAAATATGAATAGGTGCAAAAGGGAGTAATGTTCCCAAAAGGTCATGATAGAGCTCTCATTTGAATGTTCTGAAAATATGTTCTTACTCTTGCTTGAAGCTTGTGTCTTTCTCTTATGCTTTCTAGAGGTTGTCAATGAATCCCTAACATGTTATTGAATGCATAGAGAGAGAGAGAGAGAGAGAGAGAGAGAGAGAGAGAGAGAGAGAGAGAGAGAGAGAGAGAGAGAGAGAGAGAGAGAGAGAGAGAGAGAGAGAGAGAGAATGCTTCTTTCTTAGTGTCTCAATAACTCACTTGTGAGAAATATCTTATTGCCTTATCACTCAAAGAAATAATGAATGTATATACAACTATAGTTAAGGTTAATGAGAATGATGGGAAGTTGGCCACATTAGCTTTTACCCCAACAACCTCCCACTTAAAGGCCAATGTGCCTTCAAGGGAGAGAAAAAAATAGAAGAACAATGCAAGGAAAATGGGAATTCTGATATTTTTATAACTTTTACATGCAATCCAAATTTTCCAAAGATTTGACAAAAGCACCATTACAAGGGCAATCAACACATGATTGCCTTGACTTTACTGCTCATGTCTTCTATGTAAAGCATATGGATTTGATGCACACACATATTAAGAAAGAACTTTTTGGTGGCATTGTTGGATATGTTAGCGTTATAGAGTTTCAAAAGAGGGGGTCACCTCACTCTCATATGTTGTTGATTTTGAAAGAGTCGTTCAAGCCTTCAACAACATAGCATTATGACATAATAGTTTGTGTAGAGCCACTTGACAAAGAGAAATCCCTTGCCTTGCATGAGGTAGCACAAATATGTAACATACATAGGCCATCTAAACAAATTTAGTTCACACAGTCTATGCATGAGTGAAGAAAAGTGTATAAAGGGATACCCAAAGAAGTTTGTTTGTGAGATCATTGTAAATGATAGTGGTTATCCTGTTTATAGGAGACGTGATTATGGTAAAAGTGTGAACATTAGGGGTAGTATAATTGATAATTGTTGGGTTGTGCCATATAATCTCTTTCAAATAAATATAATACACACATCAATATTTAGATATGCTCCATTGTCACAGTTGTGAAGTATCTTCACAGATACATTTACAAAGTCCATGATAGAGCTATAATTAGACTTGCATCTGTGAGACCAAAAGATGACAATATAAGTGTTGCGGTCCAAATGATTGATGAGATTGATAGATACCTTGATGCTTGCTATGTCTTTGCATCCAAGGCATGTTTTTATCTTCTAAATTTTCACTTGCACAATGAGAAGCCTAATGTTTAGAGGTTGCAGGTCTATTTGCTAGGAGAAAACACTGTGGTTTTCGAAGATAGTGACAATGTGCATCATGTGGTTGCTCATCATAATGCTAGGAAGAATACTCTTACAGAGTGGTTTTCTTGCAATCAACCATATTCAAAAGTGGGAATGTTGTTATAACAAGATTTCCCTTCTCAATGGGTTTGGATGCAAGCAGAAGGGCTTGGACAAAAAGGAAAAAAGATAATACCATTGGATGGATGTTTTTTGTGTCTCCAACATATGGTGAATGGTACTATTTGTGAATACGCTTGATGATTTGCAAGGGGTACCACATCGTTCGAGGACTTGAGAACTATTAGATCTATGTTGTATCCCACGTTCAAAGAAACTTGCACAACAATGGGTATGTTGGAGGGCAATGATGATTGGTTTCAATATTTGCAACAATATTGGAGTTTTGTAAACCATGCTCACCAAGATGATTGTAGCAAATTTGAAGTTCCATTGACAAAGGATATTGTCTATAGACTTAGAATGGGTAGCATACAAGGTGATCGACTATAGATAGAGGCAAGAAATGAAGCCTTGAAACACCTGCAATTGCTCTTGAGACAACATGGCTAGACTTATTTGATTTCTCTGAGATGCCTAAAATACGATTACGAGGTGGAGTATCATAAGGAAATCCTCTTATTCTTGAGGAGTTTGAATATGATTGATGCAAAAGAGGGACAAACTGCTAAATTGATGGAGTCAATACTTAATGAAGGTTAGGCTACTACGTTTTAGTTGGTCTTGGTGCCTTGCATGTTGGTGAGGGGCATCTCTTCTTCTTGGACAGTCTTGGGGGATTATGCAAGCAATTTCTTTACATATGGTCATTTGGCTTTGGTGACTTCATCATCACGGATTGTTCTTTTGCCAAATGGTTGCACAATACACTTGAGATTATAACGATGACTTTTGCCAATCCAAATCCAGGGTTGGGTTACCAATCAAGGTAAGTGACCTATAGAACTTACATCATGAAAAGAGTTTGAACCCTTAACATATGCCCTAGCTGAAGGAAGGAAGTGTTAAGAAACATTTTTGCATAGTATTGCTCTTAGATCCCAAGGGGGAGAGCAAATATGCAATGGGTAATATTATATCATCTACTCTTGCATTGTTTTGGAAAGAATGCAATTGGTTTTGTTGGTTGATCGAACAATATCCTACATGCTTTTACATTCAACTGGTTGTTGCTTTGTTGTTTGGATGATTATTCCAAGTGCTTGTGATTTATGGTAAATGCATGGCAAGCATCTGTGATGACAAGTTGCCATGGGAATAAAGGAATGTTTTCTTGGAAAATGAAGTATAGGTCATAGGAGAGGATAAATTTCATCTCACCTACTCGAAAGATGGAGTTTGTGAAGTGCATATATCAAGGGAAGATAATTGCACCTAGTTACATATGACTTATTTGCTAGTAGAGCAATTACAAGGAAGAATTAGTCAAGCGTTATGAATGGCATAGTCGCCAAAAGAATGACATTAAAAGATTGTGCATAGAAGTGCTAGATTAAAGTATAGTCAAGAGTTACCAATACCATAATTACTAAAAGAATACGACATTGAGAATCACGAATAGAAAGTACTAGTTTAAAGTTTAAATACTTCAAAAGTACTTAGCCTAAGAGCCCAAATATTAAGGAAAACTAGATTCTAGCTCAATGCAAGGCCTATTGGAGTCTAATTACTTGAGATCATCTCGCACTTATCTTATTAAGTATTTACACGTTATGCCTATAACATGTTTGATATATGAGGATAATTTTCTAGTTGCCTCATGACTTGACTAAAAGCTAGTACAAGAAATTGATCATAAGGGTTAAAACTAAGATACCTTGAGATCCGTTGACCAATCTATCATAGTGGCATGCTTCAGAAGGTTTAAAAGACTTCTCTAAAATGAGTAAAGTATGAGAATGTGGTAGCCCCCTCTTTTGGAATTCAATCACAATAACATAGCCCACAACCTTTCCAAAGAGGTCCTTCCACAACAATGTGTACATTAAATCAACATGTTTTTTATGAAATACATGAGTAGTCAAATCCGGATGATCATAAGCACTTTGCCCAGGAAACAAAGCATTAGTTATCTCCCATCACTTTGGATTGCATGTCATTGTTATAAAAAGGTCAGGTTTCCCCTTGCATCACACTATAGCCATGGCATCCTTATATAATTGATGCATGTGCCTTGGTCCACCCGTGAATGATGATGGTAAAACTATTCTTTTGCCAACAAAGGCACCAATCATGTGAATTGGCCCATTATCGTTTGCCCCCACCATGACTGTCAGGCCTTTGTAGGCCTCTGATCACAACACCAACTAATTCTGGTGACACCAAGTTAACCTACACTGCTCTATACTACAATAAGCATCAACAATAAATTGTTGCAATAGTCGACCACCACTCACTATACATACCTCAGTATCTTCACACACCTAAAGACGGAATGCATAAAATTGCATTTAGGTGACACAATTTTTATTGGACAATTCATAATGTCAATAGGAACACTAACATTACTATAGGGAACCTTTATATGCCAACCATCATCTCCCATAGGAAAAAGGAGGACATATAGTATTAGAATATATGCTCTATGCAAGTTTGAAATAGCAACGCATCGACCATCCCAAGTTGAAGGGAGCAACAAGCTCAACCCCTGAGACCTAGGGACTTTCAAGCTGAGCAGCCATGGCTACCTCTCACATAGCTGACGCGCCCTCCCTACCTATGGGGTGTAGTGAGCTTACCTTGATGCCCGATCGAGTACCCTCCTCTCCCGTGCATGCTGGTAGCTCCACCATCCTTTAGGCAAGCTCAAGCAACCTCAATCCCTCTCCAACAAGCTCCATCCTCCATAGCCGCGTGAGAGACAAGAGAAGAGTAGAGAAGAGAAGAAGATAAAGAGAGGAGATGGGGAACTTCTTCTCCTCGGTCCCTCACTCTCACACACTCACTCACTCCCTTTCTCAAGCACAAGCAAGAAGGCAAAAAGAAGAGAAGAAGAAGAAGAAGAAGCTTTTTGCCACACACAAAAATGAGCTTCTCATTCACTTTTCAAGTTTATATACATGCCCTACTTCCCACGGGCAGTCATCCTCAATTTTTACATGGCCGGCCATGGCCTAGGCCCTTTTTCTCCATTCTTTCACTTCCTAACTAGTCCTACCACCCTTCTAAGTTTCTAATTTGCACAAGAGGGAGCCTAGCGCTCTTTTACAAGGATTTGAGAGCGCCTTTGCATTTAAAGGTGTGCTTTCTTGCTTTTAACTCCTCCAAACTTCGGTGGTTGCACCTTGGACTTTTGGTGAATGTTCCCATGCTTTTTGATTTTTTCGGACTTATTATTCTTCTGGGCACCTTCTCCATGCCTGTCGTATGCCTTTTCCTGCTTCTCAAATTTTTCTATTTTCCCGCTTTTTTCATGTTATTGGTGTTGCAGTAAACACAAGTGTAAACATGAATATCTCGATGATCAAGAGTACTCTCGCCACCCTGCCCTAGAGTGATAGCTGCAACCTCAATTGCCACAAGAGCAAAGTATTTTCTGTTGGTTCTTTGAACACCAAAAATACTCATTCTTAGTTCTTGCATGGGATTATTTTGCACTTGCACACCCACAGACCTAAAAGCCCATGCATATATTTTGTGTCAATGCATCATACATTGAAGCTCCCCTAGCAAATTTGGTAATAAATCATGCATAACCCCCAACCGATTAAACAACTCATCCTCAGTATCATAAACATGCAGTTGTGCAAATCTCGGTCTTTCTTGATGCTGCACATCAGGAAGCAAAGGACCTATACAGTGATAAATAGAGCCGTGCACTCTAAAGGTGTAGCCATTCCCAACAACAAGCAGCTCATCGACACTAGCTCCGAGCCAGAGCAATATTGTATGCTCGTATGTTATTTTTAAATGTCCTACTCTAAGGGTGCATACCATGTAGCAAATCATGTAATGGCTGTGGTGGATGTTGCAACGATGGCAACATTACTTTTCCATTTCGACAGCAGTGCTTTCCAAACAAAATCGACCCTTGCACCCGAGTCTTGCATCTCCACAACTTAGCTAAACACCTCTCATATATTTCAGAAAGACTCCCCATGGAATGCACATCGGGCTCTTGAAATAGCAATACCGTCATTTCCATGTTTTTGGATTTTTTCGAGACTTATTATTCTTCTAGGCGCCTTCTCTATGCCTGCCCTACGCCTTTTCCTGCTTCTCAAATTTTTCTATTTTTTTGCTTTTTTCCTGTTGCTAGTGTTGCAGTAAACATTATCCCCTCCTAACCGAGTGCCAGTCCCATGGCACTGATGGTTGGTAGCTTGGAAGGTGGTAGTGTTGGTGGCCGAGTGGCCTTTTGAGTTTGTATACATGTCCTTGTCGAGGATTGTGTTGGAGGGATTCATCCTTGAAATTGAAAATGGTGTTGAATTGGGTCCCTCCGGAAAGGTGTCTTGACAAAGATCTACTTTGTCCTCTGCCCTTGAAATTGAAAATGGTGTTGGGGCAGATCCATTGGTTGATGTGCTTTCTCCTTGATACGGCCCAATCTTAACCTACAAGGCAAAGTTGTGCACTTCTTAAGGGTGTGTCTACCTTTTCGTGGTGCGTGCACTGCACATGGCGATGGAACTGGGAGTTGGGTCGAACCTTGGGCAAACCTTGGGCAAGCCCATGGTGTTGTCCCAAACTTGAGGACCTAGTTCGTGCATCGTCATGGGTGCGGTGCATAGCTTAGGGTGACAGGTCTGGTAGTCCTACCCTTGATGTGCCCTAAGCATAGGTGGGGAAGAGGCTAGGTGGAAACCCTAGGTGGAGTGAATGTGGCACTCAAGATGTTTCGTGGGGAGCTCAAACCTTTGATTTTCTCTTTCTTGCACCTTTTTGTCCTCTAGTGTCCTCTTTCTTTTCATTCCTGGTACTGGCCTATTTTCTTTTTCTTTTTTCTCTTTCTTTCTCTCTCTCTTTTTGGTTTTCTCTCTCTTTTTTTTTATGACTTATTGATCATGGCTGCGACTGGAATACAAAAAGAGTTCTTATGCTATATTCCTATCATCCTCGGATGGTCCACGAGGTGGCCTCAGGCACTTAGTCAAAAATGCACGGCTTTGCAGATATTATTTGATGCTAGCTCTTACCTTCAGATGTGCTGATGACAAAAAGGGATGGTTGCACCTCATGAAGCGGGTATCTCTCATGTCCTCTAGGATTTCTGTGCAGAAGGAGGGGAGTAAGGTCGCCCTCATCGTGAACCTAGTCATGGCGTGACTATCAATGCCTAAGTTCATATAAAAAAAGAGCAAGGGAAGGTGGGCTTCCTCAGCTACAGGCTTTTGCTTAAGTAAGAACTTAATGAGCCTAAGGTAATTACAGGTTACTATAAATGTCGGGTCTAGACATGAGGAGAAATCCTCGAGGAAGCAGTTGATGGATGGAAGTATAACCTCCAATCTAAAAACCAAGCATCCCTCAGGAGTCCGTGCATTGACATTGTAGATTGTTGGAAAGTTAAGGGGCCCATGCAGGTTCCTGTCATGGTCGAATCCATGTCTGCGGGGGTAAGGCATGTAGATGGGGTCGTTCTGCTCTTCAGGCAATGAGCTGTAGAAAGCAATCTAGGCTAGTTCCTGCCTCCATCTGGTAACTACAATGTTTCTCTCCTCTATCCATCTGTTGGCGAGGTCATTAGCCATTTTGTTGATTCTTGCCACCATCTCCAAGGGTAGAACACGATCCAAAGCTCATGGATAAGAAAAGGACATCTCAAATGGTTGTGTCTGGAACTCCTGCTATCGCCATATAGTCAACTCCTAAGACTAGTTTTGACGGGATGGGGATCCTCGCATATCGACATGGGCTCTTCAGGGAGTTGCTGGGGCTGTACTCTCGCTCTCCTCAGGGCTTGCTCCACAAGCTCTTGCCTTCTTCTTCGGGTTGCTACCATGTGTTTAGGAATTTGTGCCCCTTTTGGCTCTTCCAGTGGCAATTCAGGCAAGGGCGAACTGGGCTCTCTGTGCTATTCTTTTTCAAATTCTTGCTCAAAGTCTGACCCCTCTTCCGTGGCTTGCTCTACAATCGGCTGGTTTTCAGGTGGTGGCTGTTGCACTTGTCCTTCAAACCCTAGTTCCCTGAGCTCGTCAATGGAAAGGCCGGCTTGATGTAGGTAACTTTATTGTTGTGCCGCAGTAATACCTATGCCGGTTGGAAGGATGTGCTCTTGAAGGCCGTATCTCAAGGCACGAGATATCAATTCTAACTTCCTCTTCATCCTTTCCATTGAGTCCTCGCCTTTAACTTGGATGACATTCAACACTGTGCTCAAGAAGGCTTGTCTCTGAGTGACTAAGCACACTTTGGTAGCCTCTACTCTTGATTTCGTGGACACTCTTTTGCATTCACTCATCGCTAGGCATTCTGTTAGTCCACGCACTCTTTCAAAGTTGTGTCGCTCCCATTGCCGTGCCTTCTCTTCCATCTTTTTCCTTCCCTTCTCTATTTCTCGAGACAGCATCACTACCACCCGTTGCTGCTCATTCACTAAATCTAGCATCTGCGTCTTCTCCTTATTGCGGCGGTTTAGCTACTCTTCTACTGTTTTCCTTCCTTGTTTTGCAATGGTAAACTGCAGTTGTGCCTTTGCGAATCTCTCTAACAATTCTTCCCAAATCTGCTCACGGCTTTGCAACTCTACAAAAAATGCAGTCTCCTTTCTGTTATTGTCATAGCCATGAGAGCTTCCACATCTCTTTTTGTGTTTTCCAAGTCATCTTTCAGCTCCTGTGTGCTTCTTCCTGTGGCATCCTGCCTTTCTTGCTCTAGGACTTGGATCTCTCTTTCTACTCTTCCTTGCTCCTCTATTTCATACCACAGCCAAAACACCAGGGCGTCCTCTTGCTCTTGATGTTGCTCTTCTGACTCCTGGCTTTCTTCCTGCCAGTGCTTCTCCAAGCAAGCGGCCCTTTCCATTAGCTCATCATATTGCTGAATTAACATTTTCTAAATCTTTAGATGGGCTAGTAGATCATGTTCTTCCTCCTCCAATCTTTGCCTCAGATGATCCTCGCTCTCTTGAGCTTCCTTGATCTTGGCATTCAACTGCTCTTTTAGGGATTTAAGCTCTTTTTGATGATCTGCGGCTTGCTTGGACACGTTGAGCCTCAAAGCTGCCAAGGTTTCATTTTGAACGTCCAGCTCTGCCAAGGCCGCTTTCTTTTCCTCTCTGGCCTTGCTCAACTAAGTGAGGAGTTCAGCCACATATGCGTCATAGTCTGCTCTGTTGGTGACACTGTGAGAGGGGCAGTAGTGGTTGATGCTTCCAGCTTTTGCCGCCTAGGGCCTTGCCCTGATTCTACATTTGTTGCGATTGGCCTCTTTGTTCCCGCTTGGGGGGCAATCTTTGCCACTTTGTTAGCCAAGAGTTGTATCATTGCCATTAACTGAGCCGTGTCCACAGCTGGCACCGATTCCTGTGTCATGGTGGGTGTGGTTTCAGTTGGGAGTGCCATAAGGGAAGAGGGGAGGGGGTGCAATGGGGCCTTGCTCTTTCCTACAACTGCCGGGGCTATTTCTACACTGCCACCAACTCCAGCCTCATGATGTGGGCTTAGTGGGCTCATCTCTCCCCCTCCATGGGTCTCTTCCATGGACCTGTGAGTTGCCTCTGCCAAATTCACAGATTCCTTCCTCCTCATTTCTTTAGCTTCATCTTTAGCTCTTCTCTTCCTCTCCTCCTTGGCTCTTCTTGACTCTTCTCTAATCCTTTCAAATTCTTCCTCTTCTTTTCTCCTTTGTTCCTCCTCCATTCTCTTGGACTCTTCTTGTGCTCTTTTCAACTCAGCTTTCTCTTCCTTGCTTAACCTTCCCTTCTTTTGTTTTTGGATCTTAGCAGTCTTCGCCTTTCCTTGTGCCCTAGCTTCGGCTTGAGTGGATGGTGCTTTAAGCTCTTTTCTATCACTAATGGTGAGTTCACTGGATCTGTCTTCCTCACGGTGCAATTGCTAGGAGGGTGCTGCTATCTCTTCAATTCCCCCTGCTTCCTTGGTGGCCTCATGAATAATGGCCGTCAGTACACCACTGTATCTGATGGTAGAAGCCTTGGCAAAGGACTTCTTGTGGGTTGATCTTGCTATAGAGGCTAGGGACTTCCCTCCAACTACTGCACCCATAGCAAGGGCCTTTGCTGCTGTCTTGGTGGTCTTTATGACAAACCCATTCCAATCCACTTCCTCAGGGGACCCTGTCGCTATGCTTTCCAACACTGGACACTGATCATGTTCATCAAAGCATTGTATCTCTGTCCTAAGAAGAGGGTGTGGACCATCTTTGCTTGCATCTTTACTTTCGGGTTTGGGATGTCTGCCAAACTTACTCCATCCACAATGTGCACCTCACTCTTGTTCATCCCCAACATGGCATATACGTCTCTTTTATGATGCTTCACAGCCTTGGGGGCCAAGCCAAGGGCCTTCTCCACCACTTCAGCGTCAAGTGGTACCTCCACCTAGTAGGCAACATCCTCTCTTCTTACTGTCATTGTGCCACAATTCCTACGAACATCAAAACTCCTCAGGAACTATGTGCAAGCATTGTAATCCACCGCTTGTCCCACTTTCTCCACATACTTTTGGAGAGTACACTTATCCACCAATTGCTTTACTGTTGGCTCCTCTAGGATGGCTTCGTCCAGGTTTAGAGTGAAGGTGAACTGATTAAATCCTCATGTCTCCACACCTATCCCGTACTTGGCTTGTTCTTCTTCTGTGAATGGAAGCTTACCGCCTTTTTCATGTCCTGCCATTGTGGGTACCTGCCATGCAATAGTACCCATAATTAGTATTGATGGGGTAGGCAAGACTATATTATGGCATTATAAAAGAATTGAACAATTAGAAAAGCTGCATGAGAATGTGAAATTTGAGAAATAACAAACTGAAAGAAAAGACATTTGAATTTTCCAAGTGCGCTTTGCTCTTAAGTTTTTATGCGTAGTTCAACTCTTCATTATGTTTTTCCTTTGTGTTATATTTTCCTAATCACCTTACTCCCTCCCCCTCATGGAAAGATGAAAATCCTTCCTAGGATTGAATAGGATAAGGCAAGGGTGTTAAAGCACAGTGTGGTGTGTTTAATTTGACAACAGCCCACTGGTAGAAATTTGGGTTGTATTCCAATTGGGCATGACAGTCAAGTTCATGCGGTCTAATGGATGCTTGCATGATATACATTAGGACATCGTGTAGCACATCGCCAGATTTTGAGGCGGCTAGCAACATGTAGCTCTTCTTTTGTAAGGACTTGGTCGATGTAAGGATGGGCCAATAAATGGTCGTCAAGCAGTTTGTTACGCAGGATGGCCATAACCCTAAAAGAAGTAGGAGCTACGTATGTGGGGTCATATTCCGTAGCCTTGATTGTGCGTCTTTGCTTGGCATTTGTCATAATTTGGCAACCTTTTGCTCCCATTGGAGGCGTAAGGCGTACCAAAGAATGAGAAGGTAGAGTTTGCAAGACTCACAAGCTCTTCAAGCTCTTGGATTCGTGCAGAGCCGACATGCTTTCGATACGAGATCAGCATCATGCCGATGATTGCTTGCTCCTTTGAGACTTCACCACTAGCGATAAGCTCAGCTGCAATCTTGGGGAATTTGATGGTCATGAGCTCGTACTCTTCCCAGGTGCATGGTAAATCATGGACTTCAAAAGCAAGTGGCTCATCAGGTCAAGGTCTAGCCGGTCATAACTTTGGGCGAAGGTTGTGAATGTGTTGTCCAGCATTTTAATGCAAGTAACCAAGTCATCACCTGAATTGGTGATAAACTGAAGTGGAGGGAGTCCGAGAGATGGAGCAAATCAGAGGTCACGAGCTACATGTTATCTTCTCCTTCATTATCCTTCTTTCATTCTCAGAGTCTACTACTACAAGTGGTATCCTCCAAAGATAGATACCCCCAACTTAAGGACACTATACATATGCTTCTATTCAAGTACATACATCCATAGGGTATGGCTTAGGGTATGTCGTATTTATCAACACTCCCCCTCAAGCTCAGAATGATACCACTTATCTTTACCTAATACTTTGGTAAAGATATCAGCAACTTGGTCATTTGTTTTCACATGGACCAAGTCAATCTCTCCATCAATGACTTTTTCTCTAATGAAATGATAGTGCACTTCTATGTGTTTTGTCCTTGCATGGTAGACTGGGTTCTTTGCCAACATAATGCTGCTAACATTGTCACAATACATAGTGACTCCACCATCAATCTCTATCCCCATGTCATATAAGATCAATCTCAGCCATGTCTGCTCACATGATGCCAATGCAATGCCTCTATACTCTGCTTCAGTGCTTGATAGAGCAATTGTATGTTGCTTCTTACTGCTCCAACTTACCATGGCTGATCCAAATGAGAATGCATAACCACTAGTAGATCTTCTATCCATAGAGCTACCTGCCCAGTCTGCATCTGAGTATCCAAACAATGTAGGCTTGATTCCTTTTTCATAAAACAAGCCAAATCCAAGTGTCTTCTTCACATACCTAAGAACTCTTCTCACTACATCCAAATGTGATTTGCATGGTTTCTGCATAAACTGACTTATCAATTCAACAGCATAACTCAAGTCTGGTCTTGTAATGGTCAAGTAGATAAGACTACCAACCATCTTTCTGAACATAGTGACATCCTCAACATAAGATCCATCATCCATCAACTTAAAATTTTGATCCAATGGTGTATCAACCGGTTTGCATCCTATCATGCCATATTTTCCCAACATCTCCAATGCATAATGCCTTTGTATCAGCCATATACCATGAGGTGTGTCAATAACCTCAATACCCAAGAAGTATCTCAACAAACCAAGGTCCTTTATATCAAACTCTTTATGTAACCCATGCTTGACTTCAGTGATCTCCTTCTCAAGTGTACCTGTAATAATGAGATCATCAACATAGATGACTACAACAACCATACCATCTTCTGTATGCCTTGCATAAAGTGAATAATCAGCTTTGCTCTGCTGAAATCCCATACTGCATAAGAATTTGCTGATTCTATCACACCATGCTCTTGGTGCTTGCTTCAGTCCATATAAAGCCTTCTTCAACCTGCATACATAATCTGGGTATTTTGGATCTACATAGCCCTCTGGTTGATCCATGTACACTTCCTCTTCTAAGTTGCCATTCAAAAATGAATTTTTCACATCCATTTGATAAAGCTTCCAACCATAGATAGAAGCCAAGGCAATTACCGATCTCGCTGTCGTCATTTTAGCTACTAGACTGAATGTTTCTTCATAGTCCAAACCATAAGTTTGTGCATATCCTTTTGCAACCAGCCTTGCTTTATACCTCTCAAGAGAACCATCCGACTTACATTTGACCTTATAAACCCATTTACATCCAATGGATTTCTTGCCATGAGGTAATTTCACCAAATCCCAAGTCTTGTTTTTCCTTAGTGCATCCATCTCTTCATCCATTGCTTGTCTCCACTCTTTGCTCTCTGCTGCTTCTTCAAAGCAAGTAGGCTCCACATGTTGTACATAAGAAACCATGTATGCATAATGCATCTTCATGAACCCATTATAAGTCAATCTATCAACTGGATACCTTACCCTTTCTTACCTTCTCAATTGAGGTGCACTACCATGTGTCTCATCTGATCTTGCATGTGGTGGAACATACTTTCCTGCACTTCTAGTGCCAGGTGTTTTAACATGCAGAATGCCATACTCATCATCTATAGATTCATCTTCTGAACTTTTATCCATAGGTCTCTTTCCTTTTGCAACTTCTGCACTCCTTTGTGCATTTCTCAATCTACCACTCCATGGACTGTAGCTACCACTGCTTTCCACATTCTCTTGAGGTCATGAAGCATCTTCCACATGCTGATTTTCGGACGTGTTGTTTGCTGAAATTTTCCTTCCATATCCATCATCATCATTGCTTTCATAGGAATCAACATCCACTGCAATTTTGGGCTTGTACCATGATTCATATTCACTGAATCTGACATCCTTGCTTATGTATACTTCCTTACTCATTGGATCATAGCATTTGTATCCCTTCTTCTCATCAGGATAACCAAGGAAAATGCATTTTATAGCCTTTGGTTCCATCTTCTTTCTCAAATCATCCGGAACATGAACATAACAAACACATCCAAAGACTCTAAGGTATGCAACAGTGGGTGTCCTGCCATACATTTTCTCATATGGTGACATATTATGAGTCAAGGCTGTAGGTGTTCTATTCATAATGTGAAATGCAATATACACTGCTTCTGCCCAATATGACAATGGCATGTTCATTTGGTTCATCATTGCCCTTGCAACCTCTGCAATAATCCGATTCTTCCTTTCAGCCACATCATTTTGCTTAGGTGTGTACCTATATGTCAGTTGCCTTTTGATGCCATGATCTCTCAAGAATTCACAAAACTCATATGACATGTACTCTCCACCATTATCTGACCTCAAACATTTTATGTAGCATCCAAACTGCTTTTCAGCCACCATAGATTTAAATTCCAAGAACTTTTCAAATGCTTCACTTTTATGCTGCATAAAGTACACCCAAGTCATTCTGCTAAAATCATCAATGAAAATGATATAGAATCTACATCTTCCGCTCATGGAAACATTCGACATGGGCCCCAAATATCTGAGTGTATTATTTCCAAAGGATAGCTGCTTATTCTCCCCCTCTTTGGAAATGGCAATCTAGATTGTTTGCCAAATTGACAAGCCTCACATACATGATCAAAATTCACATATGCAAAATCCGGTAGACCACAGACTATTTGTCTCGATTGCATTTGCTTCAATCTTTGCAAATTGACATGACCGATCCTTCTATGCCATAATTCCACTTCCTTATCTTGCCCATGTCCTCTCTCAACATACATAGAGTTTTGAATCACTGGAATACCTGCATCCAAAGCAAATAATCACTGAAGTACCTGCATCCAAAGCAAATAATCTCCCTTTCTTTCTACCATGAGCAATTACCCTGCCAGTTCTCCCATTATGGAACTCTTCAATGAAACATCCAAACTTATTGAATCTCACCTACAATCCTTGATTTGTCATTTGACCAACCGATGCTAAGTTCATAGTTATTGTTGGCACATAAAGTACATCACCAAGCTTATTCTCAATCCCATCTTTAGTAACAAGTGGCACACTACCAATATGAGTAATTTTATGTAAAGTATCATCACCAATGGCAACATATTCCTCATTCTGCATTTGCTCCTTGCTATCAAACCACTCAGCATGATGAGTCATGTGGTTTGTAGCTCGTGAATCCAAAAACCAATCATTCTCATGAAGAGGGTGAGTCATGCTCCCAAGCACATGCTCCATAGCAAATAGGTGACCTTTAGGCGATCCACCTCTAGGTCCATAACATGTACCACCATAAGTGCCTGCATAGTGGCCATATTGGGTCCTTCCACGACCCTTAGACATGGCATTCTATTTTTTATAACAATCCCTCTCAAAGTGACCAAACTGCCCACAATAATGACAAGTGCCACCTCTCTGTGAAGGACTAGACTGTCCTCTACCTCTAGGGAAAGATCTCCCCCTGCCTTTATGCATGTAGTCACCACGACCAAAGTTACCTCTTCCACGAGAAAAACCATTATTACCATGACCAAGTCAAGAGCCTCTAGCTCTAGATGAGTTGCCAAGACATCTCTGGTGATAGAAAACACTATCTCCACATGCATTTTTCCCACTGCTAGATGCATTCAATCCCAACTTGATTTCTTTTATAAGTAGTAATCCAATAAGCTCCTCAAAGTCAGGCATAGAGCCTCCTCTAACTGAAATAGAGGTATCCAAAGATTTGAAAGCTGGTCCAAGTCCATCTAATGTCACTGACACTAAATCATCATCATTAACAAGTGCATTAATGGATGCAAGGTCTTCTGCAATTTGCTTGATTTCTGCCACATAGTCACTGATACTGCGATTGCCTCTCCATGCACCATGTAATCTCTACTTGAGTTGTATCTTACGAGCCTCTGTACATGTTCCATACATTTTTTCTATGATTTCACATGCCTCCTTACAGGTACTTGCTTTTTTTATATGAGGAATCAAAACTTCTTAAATACATATGGAGATCCAATGCAAAACCTTCATGTTCTTCCCTATCCAATCCTTGTACGCTTTCTTTTGCTCTTCAGTTGGATGTTCATGAACTTCTGGACATTCATTATCACCTATTATGAGGTCCCATAGACCTCTACCCATCAAAAAATTCTCCATCCTGTAAGACCAAACACTATAATTGTCTTTGGTCAATTTGTCTCCCACAATCTGAGTGATTCGTGCCATGTCAGACATTATGGCTATTGCAAATTTAGAAAAAAATAGCAATAAAAATTGTCCACAAATGATATTCAGTAGTATGCCCCAATCTGGAACATCAATGGTCCAATCCGAGACCAAAAGGCATAAAAAATAGTCCAAAAATGCATGTAAAAATAGCTTCCAGCAATATGATTGTCATACATGTGTCCAAAATCTGTCATATACATCCATCCATGATGCCAACATGTCATACATTCAGTTCCCAACAAGAAACATCCGATTCGGATCCCAAACGATGTCCGTATGACCCAAAATGTAACAAACACATGGGTCTAAATTGACCATCTTCCTGCAAATTTTCTATAGTTTTTTTGTGCCAAGCTGGAAGTACATATCAAGTTGAAGCTACAAAAATTTTCCCAGAATTTTTTGAGCAAAAATCAGCCTCCAAATAACTAGTTCAACTCTACAAGACAGTAATGCAGTACAACTTCCCTTGAGCAAAACATAACCCTGTACAATGCTGCAAACACCCAAGAACATTGAAGGCCCTTCTATTGAGGCTATGTTGAGCAGAATTGTCTTGCAGCTGTTCCCACAATGGCCATGGCTACTACACTAGGAAGTTTCTTTGCAGAGTGTGCATTTATGTGTTCCAAAATCTGCCCCTTCTTATTCAGTTGAGAAAATGCATTCTTCTCAGTTCTGTACCCTGTCCCCATATCGGCCAGTCCACAAACATTGCCACTTTCAGATTTGTTTGTGCCAAGGTGAAAACATTTCATGGACTCTGTTCCAACTCCATCAGACTGCATACTCTCATGCCCTCGAGCACCTTTGTTAATATAAATAGTAGGATGCCATCTTTGAGGCCAAACATTGGCCTTGCAAGTTGATATATCACATTGAGCAGTGGCAGCCTTATTTGCTTTTGAGTTAAGATTTTCTGAACTAGTAACTTCCTCAAAAAACCCCACGAGACCTCTTTCCCAAAGAGAGAAGGGCTTGATTCTAAGAATCATTGTCAGTGTTAGAATAGGAGCTGCTGCATCTCCGCTGTGGAGTGATGGCATCAGTAAACCACATCATCCTTGATCCTATCACTATCACTCAGTATAGGATGCGTTGATCATGTTCAAGCACACATTGCGGTCTTACAACATTGATAAAGCATGTCGCACACTCTACTTGCTGAAGCTTCCAACTGTAGCACAGACGGAATCATTTGAGTTACTAAAACCAATCAAACCTCATACTGTTGAAGTCAGGGGATCCTTCGGCCATGGTAAATGCAATGATACACGTGGTAGTGAGACCAACTGAATCGATTCTGACGTCCCACATCCAAATGAAATATAGGCAAGCGAATGGGGTTCATCGATTAGCTTTATGGGTTGAAATCTGAAGGAAGCCATTAGCTGCTTCTTTTCTCTCATTTGCATCTTTTCCTTGGGTGCCAGTTGCTTTGTCTGGAACTTTCATCTCCACTAAAGCTTCAACAACACTTTTTGGCTAATGAGCATAGTTACTAAGCTTCTCATGACATGCTCTATGATTGGAGCTTCTTGTAAAGCTTCTGCTGCAGCACGAGATGCTGCTGAATGCCGTTGCATCGCTTTCTACACATTTCACAGATATTATGACTGTTCAAGAGTCATTTTGGCGTGCACTTTTTGTTATTCCATTCCTCCTTGACAATGGTCAAGAATCTTGTTTGTTAATGCTTTGATACCAAATGATAAACTGAAGTGGAGGGAGTTCGAGAGATGGAGCAAATCAGAGGTCAGGAGCTACATGTTATCTTCTCCTCCATTATCCTTCTTTCATTCTCAGAGTCTACTACTACAAGTGGTATCCTCCAAAGGTAGATACCCCCAACTTAAGGACACTTTACATATGCTTCTATTCAAGTACATACATCCATAGGGTATGGCTTAGGATATGTCGTATTTATCAACAATTGGCAGCAAGGTCCTTGGCCATAGCAAGAAATGAGCATCATTCATATGAAGGCCTAAGACTTGCTGGTGGCTGCGGTGGAACAGAACTAGATGGATGGATTAGCGATGATGTTTCGCTAGATTGCTCCTTGGGATGAGCATCCGCTTGGAAGGTTAGTCGTGTGTCATGCGGCTTGGAAGAAATGCAACCTTCATCGTGAGCTACTTTAAGCATGCAAGATTTGGTTGCATTAGATGATTGCGAGACATCTAGCTACTGCGTAAGTTGATGGGTTTGTGAGATCTCGAGAGACATAGTGGGTTTAGGCTGCATGGGACTGATTGGTTGAGTCTCTAGAGACTTTGTTCTGGCATTAGTAGTGGCTGGTTTAGAGCCAACGGGTTGCGGCTTTGACCAATAGATGGGCTTAGGTTTTGGGGCTTCGGTTTTTGTGGTTGTCATAGATTTGACAGCTTGGGTCTTAGGTATGGCTAGTTGTTAGTGAACACGCTGCTTGAAGTAGGTGTGGCCGCAAGCTGTGTAAGGGGTTTGTTCTTAAAGGACTGATGTCTTGGGCACCCAGATCTAGCTCTTGCCCTCATAGTATCCTTGAGCAGGTAATAGGGTTATGGGGACCCATCACGGCTTAAGGGTGCGTTTATGGCTTTGGCGTCTAGGCTGCTTTCTAGGCTTTGCATGAGAGTTCTTAGGTCTGTGGGGTCGCGTTTTCTTATTGTGGGAAGGCTTGCCTTGATGCTTAGGCACCCATTGAAATGTAGGTTGCTTAACCTTAGGAGTGGATTTGGTGGAGTGGTGTTTTGTGGGTGGAGCGAGGTCTGACAAATCATGACCCCCCTCCTTAGCTTTAGGCATGGTCTTCTCTATTGGTGGAGTGGCGGTCTTGGAGGGACCCACATTGCCCTTGCTGAAAGTTGTCATGACACGCACATTTCCTATGGCGAGGTGGTTATGCTGTAGGTCGTAATCGACGTAACAATGGTTTTGTTTTTTGAAAGTGCGCCCTAGCAGCGACGCCTTGCCTGCCTCCTTCGTGTTGGGCAACACATTAGAGAAGATGATTGGCAAACTTTCAGACTCAATAGAGACAATGACTTTGCACTTCCCAAGGAGTGCATAGGATTTGCCCCCAAATGGGCTAAGTTTAGCATTAGTTGGTAGCAACTGGGGTTGACCAATGAGGGTCCAATGAGCATGGGTTAGGATATTGAAGTCAGCTCCCTCATCGATCAAAGCATCAAAAGAATGTGTCTTTTGGGCTATGATCGTGATTCGTAAATAAGCTGGAGCAATAGCTTCCTCATCATCCTCTATCTCGGTGATGGTTGCGATGCAGACATTGACAGGGGCCTCTATCATAGGGGGCTCATGTAAAGGATGAGTGGGAGGGTAGTACTTCTTCATGCGACTACCATTGAAAAAGCCTATGCCCTCGCCTTCCAATGTTTCAAGTTTGACATTGCCCATTCTACTGATGGCATGCACTCTAAAAGGTCCTAACCCTCAAAACTTCATTTTCTGCTTATGACCCTTCACAAAGTACAATAACACAAGGTCACCCTAGTCAAAATCACGTTGTTTGACATGCTTGTCAAACCACATCTTTCTTCGTGCCTTTTCACAAATTAGAGCGTGGATGGTGATGAGTCTAGTTTCAATGAGGCATTCCAACTCGATAAGACGGTTAGTCCAAGCCTCTTTCTGTCAAGATTGTGGGAGAGAAGGAAGGAGTCTCGCTTGAAGCTTTCTTGCTTGCACAATGGGGGAAGACACACAAGGGTAGAGGCTGAAAACAGTTTTCCTCTTCTTAGTTGTGTAAGCCAAAAGAACTCAAGTACAAAGAAATAGAAGAACCCTATATATGGGTCTCAAACCAAACTCAACTAACTAAGGTGGCATACTAACTGAGCCACGAACTAGAGTAGATAAGGATAGCTATCATGTAGCTATTATTCATGGGCGGTGTACCAACCGCGTCTGCAACTGACAAGTCGGTGACATAAATATACAACGGTCACCCTGGCGTATCACGAGTGGAGCTCGATATCTCAACACTCCCCCTCGAGCTCAATCCCAATTCCTGCACACCAAGCAGGTCTCTGAACTTGCGCAGCTTCTCTGCGCCCAATGCCTTCGTGAATATGTCAGCTACCTGATCCTCTGTGCTGACATAAACTAGATCAATAAGACCTAGTAAAACCCTCTCTCGCACATAGTGATAATGCACCTCAATGTGCTTTGTTCTAGCATGATAGACTGGGTTATTTGCCAAGTGTATACTACTCATGTTGTCACAATAAATGACAACTGGCCCATCTGTAGACTGATGCATATCATAAAGTAGCTTATGCAACCAAGCTACCTCACATGCAGCCATTGCTGCACCCCTGTACTCAGCCTCTGTGCTCGACAAGGCAACTGTAGGCTGTTTCTTGCTGCTCCAAGTGACTGCAGCACTCCCAAAAGAGAATACATATCCACTGGTAGATCGTCTATCAGAAATACTACCAGCCCAATCAGCATCAGTGTATCCATGCAACTGTATCTGAACCCCAGTCTCATAAAATAGTCCATACTGCAATGTGGACTTCACATACCTAAGTATGCGTCTAGCCGCATCCAAATGTGGTTTCCTTGGAGCCTGCATAAACTGACTTACCAATCCAACAGCATAGCTCAAATCTGGCCTGGTAATAGTCATATAAATCAAACTTCCTACTATGCGTCTGTACATAGTAGGGTCTTCTAGAAGCTCACCTGCATCTGTGCTCAGCTTCACATTTTGCTCCAAAGGAACTGAAATAGGCTTACAGCCTGTCATCCCATATTTGGACAGCATGTCCAATCCATACTGCCTCTGCAAGAGCTGTATCCCACTTGGTGATCTAATCACCTCAATGCCCAAGAAATAACGCAGCTCTCCCAAATCCTTCATCTCAAACTTCTGCTTCAATAGCATTTTCACATGAAGGATATCTTCATCACTGTCACCTGTCATAATCAAATCATCAACATAAATGACAAGCAGCATAATACCTTTCTCTGTTTTTCTCACATAAAGTGAGAAATCTGCCTTGGAAATCTGAAAGCCAATAGTGACAAGATACTGTCCTATCTTGTCAGACCATGCTCTAGGTGCTTGCTTCAAGCCATACAAGGCTTTCTTCAACCTGCAAACAAACTCAGGATGAACAGCATGCACATAACCTGGTGGCTGCTCCATATAGACCTCTTCTTGCAAATCACCATGCAAGAAGGCATTCTTTACATCCATCTGATGTAAAGACCATCCCTTTGATGCAGCCATAGCAATGACTGCTCTTACGGTTGCCATCCTTGCAATCGGACTAAATGTTTCTTCATAGTCAATGCCATATGTTTGTGCATACCCCTTGACTACTAATCTTGCCTTGTATCTGTTCACAGAACCATCAGCATTGTGCTTCACCTTATAAACCCACTTACAGCTAATTGCATTCTTACCTTTAGGCAAAGGTACTAACTCCCATGTAGCATTTGCTTCCAAGGCATCCATTTCTTCATCCATGGCTTTCTCCCATTTTTCTTTTCCCATGGCTTGCTCAAAAGATGTGGGTTCTGGTTCCTGTATCACTTTGACCATATATGCATAGTGAATGGCGGTAAATCCATCATATTTCAGCCTATCCACAGGATACCTTGCTCTTGTAGACCTGCGCAAAGTAGGTTCACTCCCAGGTGCTCTCAAAACATCCCTGGTCTTCCTTACTCCAGGTGTAACAATAGAAGGAATACCCAACTCATCATCAATGCTCTGTTCTGAGCCACTGGATTCACCATCCACATAAGAGTAACCTGCATTCACATCAAACATGGGCTGATCAACCTTCTCTTTTCCTTTTCGTGATACCTGCATACCACTATCTGCATTGCTTTGAGAAGATTCTCCTGATCTCAATCTGCCTGTCCATGGCGAAGAATGTGAACCACTGCTAGAGGACGCTCCAGGTCCACTAATATTTTGTGACTGCTGCTGTGAATTCTGTGTAGCATTACCATTTTGTGCATCTTCATCATCAATCACATTTACTGGTTTATACCAGCTACTCATCTCATCAAAAACAACATCTCTGCTCACTGTAAACTTACGAGTAGAAGGGTTATAGCATCTATACCCTTTTTGCTGCAGAGAGTAACCAATAAAGATGCACTTCTCAGCTTTTGGATCCAACTTGGATCTCAGCTCATCTGGCACATGTACATAGGCAATGCAACCAAAAATTTTCAAATGAGAAATATCTGGTTTCCTACCAGTATACCTCTCCTCTGGAGTCATTCCATGTATTGCTGCAGTGGGAGTCCTGTTCATTATGTAGACTGCTGTAGCAACTGCTTCAGCCCAATAAAAATCTGGCAAGTCTTTTTCATTGAGCATGGCACGAGATACCTCTCCAATATGCCTGTTTTTCCTTTCTGCAATTCCATTTTGTTGTGGGGTATAACTGCATGAATATTGTTGCTTTATGCCATGCTCCTACAAGAACTTTGCAAACTCATTTGAGAGGTACTCTCCCCCTCCATCTGACCTTAGGCATTTTATCTGCAAGCCTGTTTCTTTTTCAACCATAGCTTTAAGAGTTTTGAAATGCCCAAAAACTTCACTTTTCTTTTTCATAAAATACACCCAAACTTTTCTGCTATAGTCATCAATAAAACTGACAAAATAATGACAGCCTCCAAGAGATGCAGCTTTAGTTGTCCACACATCAGAGTGAATTAATTCCAATGGCTTCTCACTCTCTTGAACATGTCTAGGAAATGGTTTCCTTGCCTGTTTTCCAAACTGACAGGCTTCACATACCTTATGCATTTCTGCAACCTTGAATTTGGGCAATCCTGCAACAATATTTTGGGCCTGCATTGATTTAAGTCGCTGTACATTAACATGACCAATGCGTTTATGCCAGATATCAATATCTGCAACTACACCGGTCCCATGTGCAAACATTGCTGCACTCAATTCAGACATGTCTGCATCCAATGTAAACATTCTGCCCTTCTTCTTTCCTTTTGCTATCAAGCGACCTTTATTTTTCATATCCTCAACAAAGCATCCATGAGGATTAAATCTGACCTGCAAGCCCTGTTCAACCATTTGACCAACTGAAACCAGATTCTTGGTGATATTCGGGACATGAAATACATCGGACAGGTATTTCTTTTTCCCACCCTGCATAGACAATGGAATTTTTCCAATCTGCACAATAGGATGTGCAGTATCATCACCAGTCTCCACAAATCCTGGTTTTTCCATTTTCCTTGCATCCTCCATCCATTCTGCATGACCTGTCATGTGGTTTGATGCACCTGAGTCAACATACCATACATCATTGCTTTCTTCTGCACTTGTCATAGAATTGTTCATGTGCTGCACCATGAACAAATGCTCATTTCTGTCATCACCCTGTCTACTAGAAGATGCATAATTCCCTTGTTGCAGTTTTCCATTCATGATGTCATTCTGCTTTTTATAGCAGTCTTTAGCCATATGACCCATTTTACCACAGTAGTAGCATTTAACATTACTGTTTGCATTTTGGCCTCTTTGCCATCCACCACGACCTCTTTGGCTCCCCCTGCCTCTAGAGTTACCACGTCCTCCTCCATAGGACTGGTTTTCTTGAGTTTGCTGCATATTCTGATTTCTGCCACGGCCTCCAAATCGGCCTCCTCTACCTCTGCCTCTACCTCTTCCAGCATTTGAGTAGAAGACAGCTTCTTTTGAAGTTCCTCCTGAAGAAGATGCACCACCATTTCTCTGTTCCTCAGAAATTAGAAGAGCAATCAACTCCTCAAAATCAGGAAATCTTTCACGAACTGAAATGGATGTCCGAAACTGTGCATAATCCTTTCCTAGACCATTCAAGGTCACGGAAACTAAATCATCATCTTCCACTGGCGACCCAATGGAAGCAAGTGCATCTGCAATCTTCTTCACCTTCATGTGGTAGTCGTTGATGCTCATACTTTCTCTTTGCACATTATGCAACTCTTGCTTGAGCTGCATTTTCCTGGCTTGCGTATTTGTGCTATACATTTTTGACAAAGTATCCCATGCCTCCTTTGGCGTACTTGCATCCTGAATATGCACAATCATAGAGTCTGAAATACTGATAGACAGCCAATACATAACTTTCCTGGCTCTCTCATGCCATGTTTTAAATGCCTGCATTTGTTGTTGATTGGGAACATCAGGAAGAACTGGTTCTTCTTCATTTCCTGCAACAAATTCCCAATATCCTTTTCCCATAAGGAAATTCGTCATTCTAAACTTCCATGCCTGGAAGTTGTTCTTGTCAAGCTTTTCAGTGACAATCTGTGAAAGAGAATCAGACGCCATTACAGAATACTGCAAGAAATTCTGTCACTGCAAAAAACACAGCTTCACCCTCACAAGGGCAAATCTGCAAAACTGGTGAAAGTGGTATTTGACCACACAGTCACTTCCTAGTGACGATTTTGCATAAACAGGAACCAAGGATGATTCTGAAACTCCCAATGTCTCTGTGCACAAGCATACGATGCAATTTCTACAGTAACTTTTCACCGACCTGTAGAACAGTGGTCGCACAGCATAAAACTGAGCCTTTTCTTGAGTGCGTGCAGAAAACTTCCGTCTGCAAAACAGGCCCCGAAATGGCCTCAAATAAAAAAAACAAGGTCGCCATGGGCTAAAGCCCTCTCCCGCAGCATATACTGCCCTCTTGCTTCACCGCAAAGGGCGTCTCAACCTGAGACAATGCACTCCTGCAATTTTCGGCTGTGCTACCTGAAGAGATCTGCTCCCAAAACAGGAAATGAAAGCAACACTGCTCCTCTTACCAGACCACCGCGAGCTTGGCTTGCTTTCTTGAGCTCCTTACCACGAACAAGGCTCTGATACCATGTCAAGATTGTGGGAGAGAAGGAAGGAGTCTCGCTTGAAGCTTTCTTGCTTGCACAATGTGGGAAGACACACAAGGGTGGAGGCTGAAAACAGTTTTCCTCTTCTTAGTTGTGTAAGCCAAAAGAACTCAAGTACAAAGAAATAGAAGAACCCTATATATGGGTCTCAAACCAAACTCAACTAACTAAGGTGGCATACTAACTGAGCCACGAACTAGAGTAGATAAGGATAGCTATCATGTAGCTATTATTCATGGGCGGTGTACCAACCGCGTCTGCAACTGACAAGTCGATGACATAAATATACAACGGTCACCCTGGCGTATCACGAGTGGAGCTCGATATCTCAACACTTTCCCTTCCCAACGCTCTTACACTGCTATCTTCAAGCTAGGGATAAAAAATTCTAGAGGTAGGATAGCCGTGGTTCCGTATGTCAACCTGAAGGGTGTTTGTCCCACAACCATTTTATAGGTTGTTCGATAGGCCCATAAAGCTACCATGAGCTTGTTATCCCAGTCGCTCCGAGAAGTGGAAACCACCTTTGTGAGCACGTTGAACAGGATCTTATTCACTGATTCTACCTGGCCATTGGCTTGGGAATAGTACGGTGGAGACTTCCTATGGATGATCAAGAAGGTTGAGAGCAGATGGGCAATCACCTCATTAATGAAGTGGGTGCCCTGGTCGCTCACTATCTCAATAGGGCAACCAAATCTTGAGATGACCTGCTCCCATAAGAACTTCGTTGTGGTCCTTGCGTCGTTCTTCCTTGTGGCTCTTGCTTCAGCAGCCCATTTCGTCAAATAGTCAGTTGCTACGATGATATATAGAGTCTGTGAATACTGGGCCACATGACTAATGGGTTCGATGAAGTTAATGCCCCATTTCTCAAAAGGTTGTCATGCTATTACAGGGGTCAATTCCATTTTGTCCTTCCGTGTAGGGACCTTGGTCCTTTGTCACTCATCACAGTGCTTGACAAATCTAGCTGTGTCACGGAATAGCGTGGGCCACCATAGTTGAGACTGCACCACCTTGCGGGCTATCGTATCTCCACTCAAATGCCACCCAGTGATTCCGACGTGTGCCTCTCTCAATGTGTCGTGCATCTCATGTTCGCACACACGCCTGCATAGCAACCCGTCTTGCCCTAACCTATAGAGTTGGCCGGCAATCAGCTGATAGGGTTGGATCTTCACAATAAGCCTCCTAAGCTTGGCCTTCTCGATAGGTCTCTCGGGTAGACCGTGTTCAAGCACGTGGACGACATCATTAGTCCAGTATGGCGTTAAATCAACCTTGAATAATTCCTTGCCACTGGACAAGCCAAAGAGATGTGCATCTGGAAGGTTGTCCGTTATGCCTTGTCCAGCGGCTTCACCTATGGGTATGCGGGACATGTGATCTACTATGTAATGATGTTTCCCTTTGCGTACAACCACAGAGAAGTCAAACTCTAGAAGAAGCAATAACCATCATGCAATGCGTCCTGTAGCACAAGGCTTGTTAAATAGATAGAGCAATGCTTGATGGTCAACAAGAAAGGTGAAGGGTGTGGCCAAAAGATAATGTCTAAATTTCTTAATGGCAAATACCATGGCTAGCCCCTCCCTTTCCATAGTGGAATAGTTCATCTCCATGTCAGTGAGCTACCTGCTAGCAAAGCTCACTGGGTAATCAAGGTTGTGTTCGCCAAGTTGGCAAAGAACAGCTCCAAGTCAAACTTAGATGCATCTATATGCACATGGAATGTTTTGGTCCAATCTGGGGCTCGTAGGATGGGTGCGATGGTAAGAGCCTTTTTCAATTCTTCGTAAGCACATTGGAATTCTTCGATCCACTCAAATACAATTAGCAGCTTGTATGATGGTCTTGCAATTAGTGCATAATTTAGTAAAAGTGTCGATAGTACCTTGTGTGTCCTAAGAAGCACTAAACACCCTTATAATTTTTGGATGGTGGCAAGTTGACAATAACCCTGATCTTCGAGAAATCAGTGGTGATGCCATTCTTGGACACCACATGCCCTAGTATGCATCCGTGTTTCACCAAAAATTGGCACTTCAGGGGGTTCAACGAGAGATTATAAAGTCAACACCGCTGAAAGACTACCCGTAGTTTCTCTAAGTGTTCCGTCTAGCTAGATTTTATGCATAGATCATCAACAAACACCTATAGCTCATGTCTGAGCATGTCTTTGAAGATCGTGCACATCAGGCGTTGGAAGGTTGCGGGCACGTTCATTAGCCCAAAGGGCATAACGATGTAGGCGAATACCCCCCACTTTGTAGTGAAGGCAGTCTTGTGCCTGTCTTGTCAGGGTGTACTCGCACTTGATTGTAGCCCTAGAAGTCGTCCAAAAAATTGTAGGCTTCTTTACGTGCCACTCTCTCAAGCATGTGCTCGGTGTATGGCAATGAGTAGTTATCTCTCTTCGTAGTGGCATTGACTTTCTTGTAGTTGACACACACTTGGATGTTTCCATTTTTCTTCATAACAATCACTATTGGTGATACCCAGTCCATGTGCTTTATTTCATGGATGAATCCTGCTCTCATGAGTTTATCAATCTCCTCTTTTACTGCATGGGCATGCTTTGGATTCATGGGATAAGGGCATTGTTTTACAAGGATAGAGTTAGGGACCATAGGGATGTTGTGGGTCACAACCCTAGGGTCGACTCCCTTAAGTTCATCCAGAGACTAGGCAAACATGTCCACGTACTCTCGTAGGAGAGCAACAAGGCTAGCCTCCTCATCCTTGGTCAGGTTGTCTGCTATGAATACAGGTCCAAGCTTCTCACCTTCCCCTGCCAAGTTGACTTCCTTGACCTTGGCAGGTCCTTCAATAGGCTCATTGGTCTAGCCCTGCCTCTTTGCTCCTAGCAGAACCACCACTCTATCACCCTTCTTGAACTTAGTGAAGTGTTTGGGTAGGTCATGCAGTTTCTTCTATCGTTCTCTGCGTTTGACTCTTTTGTTCGTTTCTTTCTTTCCTCATTTAGCCAATTGTGCCTTAGGTGGACCCGCAAGTCCCCCTTGGTGCATTCGGTTTTGGATGGCATGGATATTTCAAGGTCGCTCTCCGTACTGACTTCAAACTCCAAGTTGAACTCACAGCCCTCACTGGAGGAAGGAGTCTCCCCAGGTGGTCGTAGTTCAGTAGGTGCATCTGTCCTAAACATAGGCACCACTGATGGTTGGGCAATTCCAACATGCTCATAATCCACTACCCCTATGCGTTCCAACCAAGAGCGATCATAATCCAATCTCATAACTCCTCTCTTGATCTCATATACATTCCTTTCTCAGTGCCTGTAGTCTACTCTTATCTGCTCTATCACCCTTCCATCAATATCGTGCTCCATGGTATCCATTTCCTCTTCGCTCTCCTCATTGATGGAGGAACAATCCTCATATTCATTGTCAAAACCATCACTCCCTGACTGCTCATCATCTCCTGGGTCCTCCTTTCTAGCCTGTTTCTTGTCGGTGACTAGAGCCCAATTGTATAGCAAGTTTAGGTCATGAACTATGGTCCACTTCCACTTGTACTCACCCAGGAGGTCTCTGAGGGGCAAGAGATTAGCGGAAGGATTGCCCTCAATCTACCTGTCAGATGCTTTAGGGTTTCCTGGAGTTCTAGCTTATTATTTGGGACATGGAAAGTGACAGGTTTGGTCCGACCACACGCACTCCTTGCCATCATGCAGAGTGGTACTGAGTGTTCCTCATCTGGCGTGCAAATGGCTTGTGTGGCTTGCTTATGCTCCTCCTCATTGTCTGAGAATGGGAGATCGATGGTTGCAAGGACATGCATCCAATCTCACTCATCCTCAGGGCAGGGGATATACTTGGTCAACAGCCCATACAATGTGGTTGGTTGCATGTCACCCCTCAATGTAGCTGAGATGGCATCTAGATCAACAGATGTTGTCTTCCAGGTATCCATCTCCACCCTTACTGCTTCCTTCCAATTCCCTAAGAAGATTAGACCTGAGATCAGCTCTCTCCCTATTAGCCTGATCTTTTTCTGGGCATTGTGTCGATATGGGACCAGGGTGACCACAAGTCCAGCACGTGACTAGGTCTTGGGTTGACCCTAAAAAACCTCTGCCTCTTCCCCTTCCTAACACCATCACTAGCACTAGTCAATAGTCCATGAGGACCGGATTACCCTCTTCATCATACGAGATGTAAGGGTTCACATATGACTCCTCGTCATTGGGCTCTTCCACATAGTGGATGGGAGCGTCACTCGGTGGATGTGTCATGAAGGGTCCACGCGGTTTGGGTATGCCCGTGGGATTGATCTCTAATCTAGGAACGGCCGATTTTGCATCATTAGGTGCTAGAAGGGCCAATGGGGCTCCTCTTCCAAAGAAGTTAGGTGGCCTATTCCTCTAGTATGGTGAGTTGTACTGTTGTGCATAAGGAAACCTTCTTAGCAATCGACAATGCATTGCATCGTGGCCAAACCTTCCGCAATTTGCACAATGCCTAGAACTTGGATCCTAGCACTCGCAGGGATGTGGTTGCCTCCATAGTGCATACACTAGACATGTGATCTAGTGGGTCTCTTTACCAACTCTTGCAACTGTGCTAGCTCTATCCTGACTTCGACTAGATCTTGGTCTTGTGCCTTGCTCTTGCCCTTATCCTGCATATCAGGGGCTGATCTCTCACTATAGGTTGTGGCTTTCTCTGTGGTTCTTTGGCTAGAGCCTCGATTCGAGCTTCTAGCATTTCTCTCCCTAAACTGGTCATCTACCCTTATTGCCTCATCGAAAACCCTAGCAAGCACATCTCTCTACAAGCTGAAGTTGCTTGCCAATGCCTTGTAAAGTTCATCACCACGGATTCTATTTATAAAAACGGTAGAGACCACTCTCTCGTTTGGTCATTTGTTGGTAGGGATTCTCTTAAACAGGCTGCGTACATGAGTGACGTAGTCTCTAATGTCCTCTTTGTCCTTTTGACTGACATTCATCAGTCAAACTATGAGGTTTTTCGAATATCCTGTCTTTGAAAATCTCTTGATGAAGAGATCCTTCAGGCGATTGAAGTTCGTTCGCTCTGCTGCATCTAGCCTAGTGTACCACGTCCTTCCCATATCACCCAAGCAAAGCTTGAAAGCCTGTGAGCATTGGGTGAGGTCCGTGAGACCGTTGGCTTCACAAACCTGCTCAAACTGCTCCACGAAGCTATAGGGGTCATTGCTGGGTTGGTACTCGTCCAGCTGCTTGGCCACTACAAGGATATTGTTGTGGCTCTTCGCCCCCTGTGTGACTCCTAAGCCTGTGAGCAAAGAGGTGGCTAGCGCAGTTGCACTCTGTTCTGCAACTGTGTTGTCTATGATCCACTTGGTGACAAGCTCGCTCAACGTTAGGTTTACTTCTAGCTCCCTCTCCCTCTCTGCCTTCAGCCCTGTTGTGGCCTTACCAGCTAAGGCTAGAATGTGTCATGTCTTGTGCACCTCTAAGTCTCGCCGCAATTTCCTCGTCCTTTGCTCGCGGTTATACGTCATGATGCTTTGCAGCGCTTTCCTAGTTGCCTTCTTCTCTTTCTCAAGGCTCGTAACTACTTCCTTGATTGGTCTGCCATGGATCACGGTCCTTGTTAGCCAATCGTATTGGTCAACCATACACTGCAATTCGATTGGGAACTCGCCCAAGTCTAGCTGGTCATCTTCTCAGTCCACATCTGCTCCTGACATTTCCGCAGCCTCTCGCTCCACCAGGTTGTCGATCAATCCAATCAGCTCGGGTAGCGACTTGCCCTCAATCCTGTTGTCTTTGAACTCTTTGGGGTCTTCAGGGTCCTATTAATAGGGCTCTATGGCACCCAGCTACGTCTCAGGGTCTGCTTCTATTGGTGGATTCTTTGAATTATTATGATTCTATGTGAGTTCCTAGTTATTGAAAGCAGTTGCCAATTTTATTCACACTTGTGCTTAATGCTTTCCAATGCACAATGCCAAATCAGGCTTTCTCCCTTTTAGTACACTTTAAATGATGAAATCGACGTGGGGTGCGAATGCAAAATGAACAATGCAGTTCCCGCTTTTCCCCCTTTTGTTGCGTAGCCTAATATGGCTCTAGGCACATTTAGTGGATGTCCTCTCGCATTGTCTAGGGTCTATGCTACACATTCTACACCCCGTCAAGGCCGGATTGGAATCTGAGGGTCAGTTTTAGCTCTAAGTCTCGTCTATTCTATGGCCTGCTACTAGAGGTTGACTCTAGGCTGCACAGGTGTGGTTTCTCCAATTTCTGGCCTCTGAGAGCCGGGTCAGGTACTCAGGGATGTTTGGGGATGTGTTCGGAGTGGCCTTGGCTGCCTGAGGAGGTGGCTCACTTACCAGTTTAAAATGTTCTGCCCTGAAGGTCCGATTCCCAGAATCGGACCGTTCGATTCTGGGTGGTCGGACTGTCCAATTGGACCGGGTGGTCCGCCCGACTATCCAAGTCAGATTGTCCGATCAAATGGGTGGGTCCGAGTCTAAGGTGGTGCATCCAATCTGACCACAAGTGGTTCGACTAGTAGAGTCGGACAGTTTGAGTGTCCGATTCTGGGAATCGGACACCTGCAGCAGTCTGGTCCGACTGCGTTTGTCGCAGAGCAGTTGCAAGGACATGAGTGGCGAATGCTACGCATGGGGGTCCTGGTATAAGCTTCAACTTTCCAGATCAAACAAGCACAACTCAGAGAAGGTCAAGGAATACCTGGAGAGTTTGGGCGACAGCAAAACGGCCGGATTGAACCCCTTCTATACCCGCACTCACACTCTCTCTCTCAAGCTCTCTCTCTCTCGATGTCTGACTGCAAAATGAGACCTCCTCTAACTTTTTGAGCCTCTTATTACCCTACTCAAGTCTCCTTCAACCTTATGGTTGCCCCTCTTGCACCCATCTACTCAAGATTTAGATTTTATGCCCCTTTCTCCCAATTTTCAGACTGTTTTTAGCAGCAAAAAACCCTTCTGTTTTCCCTATTTCCTTGGTCCTCATCCTATCCAAGCGCAACAAAAATAAAAAACAGTGAATATGGTTGATTTACCTACTTGCCTACTCAACAACAAACCAAAATACTTACTTGTTCCAAAGATCAAACCACCTAAATCTCCTATCTATCTCAAGCATCGGTTTGGGCTGAAAACCCTACCTCTATGCTCGATTCGAAGCGCATGGCGCTCAAGGCTTGATTCCGTTGGTCCCAGCAATGGAACCAAAATGAAGGGAGCTACAGGCTCAACCCCGAAGACCTAGGGACCGCTTATTTGTCAAGCATTTCAAGCTGAGCAGCCATGGCTACCTCTCATATAGCTGACGCGCCCTCCCTACCTACGGGGTGTAGTGAGCTTATCTTGATGCCCGATCAAGTAACCTCCTCTCCCATGCATGCCGGTAGCTCCACCATCCTTTAGGCAAGCTCAAGCAACCTCAATCCCTCTCCAACAAGCTCCATCCTCCATAGCCGCATGAGAGACAAGAGAAGAGTAGAGAAGAGAAGAAGATAAAGAGAGGAGATGGGGAACTTCTTCTCCTCGGTCCCTCACTCTCACACACTCACTCACTCCCTTTCTCAAGCACAAGCAAGAAGGCAAAAAGAAGAGAAGAAGAAGAAGAAGAAGCTTTTTGCCACACACAAGAATGAGCTTCTCATTCACTTTTCAAGTTTATATACATGCCCTACATCCCACGGGCAGTCATCCTCAATTTTTACATGGCCGGCCATGGCCTAGGCCCTTTTTCTCCATTCTTTCACTTCCTAACTAGTCCTACCACCCTTCTAAGTTTATAATTTGCACAAGAGGGAGCCTAGCGCTCTTTTACAAGGATTTGAGAGCGCCTTTGCATTTAAAGGTGTGCTTTCTTGCTTTTAACTCCTCCAAACTTCGGCGGTTGCACCTTGGACTTTTGGCGAATGTTCCCGTGCTTTTGGATTTTTTTCGGTCTTATTATTCTTATGGGCACCTTCTCCATGCCTACCGTATGCCTTTTCCTGCTTCTCAAATTTTTCTATTTTCCCGCTTTTTTCCTGTTATTGGTGTTGCAGTAAACACAAGTGTAAACATGAATATCTCGATGATCAAGAGTACTCTCGCCACCCTGCCCTAGAGTGATAGCTGCAACCTCAATTGCCACAAGAGCAAAGTATTTTCTGTTGGTTCTTTGAACACCAAAAATACTCATTCTTAGTCCTTGCATGGGATTATTTTGCACTTGCACACCCACAGACCTAAAAGCCCATGCATATATTTTGTGTCAATGCATCATACATTGAAGCTCCCCTAGCAAATTTGGTAATAAATCATGCATAACCCCCAACCGATTTAACAACTCATCCTCAGTATCATAAACATGCAGTTGTGCAAATCTCGGTCTTTCTTGATGCTGCACATCAGGAAGCAAAGGACCTATACAGTGATAAATAGAGCTGTGCACTCTAAAGGTGTAGCCATTCCCAACAACAAGCAGCTCATCGACACTAGCTCCGAGCCAGAGCAATATTGTATGCTCGTATGTCATTTTTAAATGTCCTACTCTAAGGGTGCATACCATGTAGCAAATCATGTAATGGCTGTGGTGGATGTTGCAACGATGGCAACATTACTTTTCCATTTCGACAGCAATGCTTTCCAAACAAAATCGACCCTTGCACCCGAGTCTTGCATCTCCACAACTTAGCTAAACACCTCTCATATATTTCAGAAAGACTCCCCATGGAACGCACATCGGGCTCTTGAAATAGCAATACCGTCGTTGCTGGATGAACATCTGTTGTAGGCAAAGCATGTAAAATGGAGAACAATCCACCATTTTGGGGATAAAAAATGGCAATATTATCAATGTGTGACTCATTAACTACGAAATTTCCCACGTTGTGGTGATTCCCAAAGTCACAACCATTTGTTGATTTTAAAATATCAGGCTCAACTTGATCAATATGCATCATAGCCAAATCTATACCAACATGCTGTTCAACTAGCTTATTATCCCCATTTGGAATTTCAACACGGTGAGAGACACTCTCACAAACCACTCCATTATGATTTTTTCCATATTGGTGTTTAGACATCGACACATTATTAAGGTATGGCTTGATAATCACATGATCAAGGCATTGCAACCACCTGTCGATGGCAAAGCATTCGTCAAATCCACACCAAATTGTCGTCGAGCTGGTTCATTATCACCAGTTGCAATCTCAATGTGAAAATGCATGCTTTGAACATTATGCATCCTTCGGCAACATCCCCTAATGGTTCTATCATGACTTGAAATCCCTCTCTGGGAATTAAATGTCAAATCATTATTAACATGCGACCTACCAATCACATGATTCTCTACATCCATGTGATGTTGGGCACTGCAACCAACCAGTGATGGCAAAGCATTAGCTAGGTCTACACCAAACTATCGTTGGCCTAGGTCATGACAACCACTTGGAATCCCTTGATGAAAAGGCAAGTTTTCAACATCCCTATGAATGGATCTACCATGATCTAAAACCCCTTTTCGAGCCCTGAGCCTAGCAATCTGTCGTCGCTTATACCTTGTGGAGGTAAGCACACCCCTACAAACATGCAACACATAGTCTCTACTAGTTGCTTGATGCAAACATCGCATATTGATTAGATGGCCATAAAATCTGTTATCAACAAATTTCATTGAAGGCATGGCTCAACATATACGTATACGTGCACATTGAACATTAAATATTAAATATCAAGACACACAATACCAAGTCAATGTATTTGAGTCAATGCTTGCAGCCAAATCAATGTAGTTGACTCTAAATATGTTGAGCTCACCCGAGAGAGAGAGAGAGAGAGAGAGAGAGAGAGAGAGAGAGAGAGAGAGGGAGAGAGAGAGAGTGAGTGAGAGAGAGAGAGAGAGTGAGAGCGAGAGAGACCATTTTTTGGTGAGATAGAGATTTTAGTTATAAACACATGCACAATTGATCTGTTCCAACAAACAAACAAAACAAAGCAAGCATCCAACCACAGAAACAATTATCAACACATTTTATCAAAGCATGGTTTGATTTCAAAATTAAATGTATTACGTATATTCAAATATCAAATATAAAATATCAGACGTAAATATACTAACCATCACTGGATTATCAAAACTACTCCATATAAACCTCGAGAAAGAGACATCACATTGTACATTCTCAATACATTTTACTCAAATATACTTTATTATATAAAAAACATTGCACATCTTAGCACATTCCATTTAGGCTTCACCAAAAAGGAGCATATATTATCACAAAATAGTGCTAGCCCAAGCACTTTAAAATACGCGAGACAATTCCAACTTATAAGTTCCACCCTAAGCAATTCTTTCTCCTCAGACACGGTCGTTCACCTGACAACTCAATTATTGTAGCGATGCATTAAACCTACTAACATTCATATGAAACCACAAGAATGGCAACCGACAACCCCTCTGGCAAATCACAGGCTTGTGGCCATCTCCATGCCCCCAGAATGATGCCCACATATCATTCACCTATAGATTCATTAACCTGCTTGTCTCAGAAATAATCGCCGAAAGTGCCCTTACTTCACCACCTAGATCAATCAACACTTGCTGAAGAACACTTTGCATGTGCTTTGTCTCACACACAACACCATACAAACCTTTAGTGTATTCCTGTAACCCCATTGAGTACATGGCAAGTGCACGATCAACACATATGCATAAACCCGTCTGCATTTCCATCAATTCATTCATCTTGGCCTCAAGATTTTTAAAGTCCAAAGAACTTGAAGTAGTCCTTGTGTTTCTCCAAATCTTTGCAATTCTTGAACATTTAGCAATATGCATTCCATGTCCCCTTGCCACCTCTTTCATTTTTTGCACGTTCATTCTCTTAGCTACAACGAAATATATAAATGATCATCTCTAAAAATGTATATAGCACTTTGATGCAAGCATAATTAAAGCAACTATCTTCCATACCCAATGGCTCCAAGATGGCAAGCGTTGAAGAGATGATGTCATCACCATTTTATTTATTTCTACTGAATGCTCTACATTCAATGGAGTTGAAAGCATTACATCAGGATATATCTCCCATGGCTTCACTTTGTTCCATGCCTAAACCAAACTTTAAAGAGAACGTAAGAGTCACACAACAAATAAATCTCAAAGCTATTAAACACATAAGCGATAGACACATTTGCAACCGCAAACCTAAATAAATGCACACATGGCTGTTAACCCTAAAACGAACTTAGGTGGAAAATCTGAAAAAGCTAAAGCAAAAGACAAAGGCCAAGGCAAAGTGAAACGGAAGACAAAGACACACAAGGAGAAAAGTCCTAAATAAGGGAGAAAGGCGCGCAAGGAAAAGTGCAAGTCAATAATTTAGTAAAAGAGCACAAGCGCATCATGGTTTAATTTCAAGGAGCGCTGGGCTCTCACCCATGCAATTTGTAAATGTAGACGGGTGGTGGACTAAGGAAAAGGGCCTAGGCCATGGCCGGCCATGTAAAAAAGGGGATAAGGGGATGACCACCCAAAAAGGGATTTAGGGTTTTGTATATAAAGTTGAAAAGTGAATGAGAAGCTCATTCTTGTGTGTGGCCAAAAGTGGCTCTCCTCTTCTTCTTCTTCTTCTTCTTGCTTGCTTGAGCTTGTGCTTGAGAGAGGGAGTGTGAAGTGTGAGGGAGTGAGCGTGTGAGGGTGTGAGGGTGAGGGGCCGGGGAGGAGAAACTCTCCATCTTCTTCTCTTCTCTTCTCTTCTCTTCTCTTCTTTTCTCTTGCTCGCGGCTATGGAGCTTGAAGCGTGGAGCTTGAGGATGGAGCTTGCTTGAAGCTTGCACTTGGATCGTGGAGCTACCGGAGTGCGTGGGAGAGGAGGTAACTTGATCGGCATGGAGGTAAGCTCACTACACCCGTAAGGTAGGCATGGCGCATCGGCTATGTGAGAGGTACCCATTACTGCTCGGCTTGGAACGCTTGAAACAATAAGCGGTCCGTGGGTCTTGGCGGTTGAGCAAAAGCTCCCACAATGGCACTCACTAAAGGCCAGCCAAGCATTGCCTAAAGGCCCTGCCAATGGATGTTCATTCATCTACATCTGCACATTCTTGAGAGAAAAGAACGTGTCCTACATGGGAAGCTGTCCTAAGTCTCAAAATACTTATTGGTGCCAATCCCATAGGACTATACTTTGAGATGACTTACAATAACTTACCAACTCATAATAATAAAGACAAAACCTGCTAACCTAACCACCCAATCAACCAACCCCCTAACTAACAAACCAACAAAGAGAGAGAGAGCAAGAGAGAGAGAGAGAGAGAGAGAGAGAGATACACACACACACGTGTGTGTGTGTGCATGTGTGTAAGAGAAGAATGAGAGAGTGAGACATTGCGGGAGAGCCACACATAAGCCACCCACGAGAGAGAGAGAGAGAGAGAGAGAGAGAGAGAGAGAGAGAGATATATATATATATATATATATATATATATATATATATATATATATATATATATATATATATATATATATATGTACCTTGATTGCAAAACCAAACTATACAAAGCGTCCCAACATGTCTAAGCTTTAACCATTCTATATATATCTAATCTAATCTAAGTTATGAAAGCACTTTAGTAATATTGTATATTAATCGAGAGAGAGAGACATAGAGAAAGAGGGACTCTTAAAATGGTTAAAAATAGTTTTATAGTTTGCAAGAGATAGATAATGTATTTCAAAATGGAGATTTCCATCGAATAACTCATTTAAGAAGTCTTGTAGGGATTACATATACCAAGCAAACTGTGGCCAAAGAAGCATGGGTTAACATTACCAAAAACCTATTACGATAGACTTTCAATTAAGCAAGCTGCATATCAAGGGCAATGTTCTCCAATGCAAGAAGTCATCTACATTAACATTGTTGAAAACCTATTAAGATAAACTTTCAAAGAAGTAAGTTGCACATCAAGAGCAATGTTCTTCGATGCAACCAAGCTCTCATTCTTGTGAGCAATTAACTTACATACTCCATCCTCTATATGACCTGCACTATTAAGAAGATATTTCAACTTCTCTTCTTGATTATCCAAAGATCTAGCACGCGGCCACCAATTTTTCTGGATATGTTCATAAATGTCACCTATATAACCCCTGATCTCTTCTAACTCGCCCTGTATCATTACCCCATCGGCAAGGTGCCCTTCATATTTCTCTTCCAACATTCTCTCAATCCTCTGTAGACGGTCACCAATATTCTCACAAAGAGAAATCGAAGCTTTTTGATGTTGAAACAGTGTCTTCACTTGCTTTTCAATCCTATCCAAGTGACAAATCAACCTCAAGAAACTAGCGGAACTATCATGCCCTCCAACATGCTTGAGTGCACGACAAATTGCCTTCTTCTTTGTGGCCTCCTTCATTTTACGTACATTCATTTGCACGTTAGGAGTGCACCGTATAATATCTTACATAAAGAGAGAACGTAACTATCCAACCAACCAACCTACTAACTAACTAATCAACCAAGAGAGAGAGAGAGAAAGAGAGAGAGAGAAACCTATTAACAAAATTGACGCTAATATGATTATAACTTACCAACTCACTAACTAACTAACTAACTAACTAACATATATATATATATATATATATATATATATATATATATATATATATATATATATATATATATATATATATATATATAGAGAGAGAGAGAGAGAGAGATGATGGGGAGAGAGAGGGAGAAGAGAGAACCTAACTATCCAACCAACCCACCTACTAACTAATCGAGAGAGGGAGGGAGAGAGAGACCTATTAACAAAATTGACACTAACATAATTATAACTTACTAACTTACAATAACTTACCAACCTACTAACTAACTAACTAAGAAAAATGAGAGAGAGAAGAAGAAGAGAGGGTGAAGAGAGAGAGAGAGAGAGAGAGAAAGAGAGACCTATTAACAAAATTAATGGTAACATGATTATAACTTACTAACTTACAATAACTTACCAACTCACTAACTAACTAACTAAGAAAAAGAAAGAGAGAGAGAGAGAGAACATGAAGAAGAGAGAGAGAGAGAGAGAAAGAGAGAGAGAGAGAGAGAGATGATGGGAGAGAGAGAGGGAGAAGAGAGAACCTAACTATCCAACCAACCCACCTACTAACTAACTAACCGAGAGAGAGAGAGAGAGAGAGAGAGAGAGAGAGAGAGAGAGAGAGAGAGAGAGAGAGAGAGAGAGAGAGAGAGAGAGAGAGAGAGAGAACTAACTCACAATAACCTACCAACCAACTAACCAATAACTAACATACAACTAATATTATTCTCTCAATAGTAAACTAATCTAATCCAATCTATAAACTATCTAATAGAGAGAGAGAGAGAGAGAGAGAGAGAGGAGGAGGAGGAGGAGGAGGAAAGAGAGCACGTACACAACTTAACTTCCCAATCATGAGCAATTAAAGTGTGAGAAAGAGAGAGAGAGGAGAAGGAGGATGACTTCCCAATCATAGACACAACTTCCCAAGATTTCCCAATCATAAGCAATCAATAAGGTCCTCGCTTTGGTTCGGGAGGCAGGTTCAAGAGCTCCTTGGTACTTCAACACCTCCTGATCCACCAACCCACATACTAACTAACTAAACGAGAGAGAGAGAGAGAGAGAGAGAGAGAGAGAGAGAGAGAGAGAGAGAGAGAGAGAGAGAGAGAGAGAGAGAGAGAGAGAGAGAGGGAGAGAGAGAGGGAGAAGAAGAAGAAATATGAGAGAGAGAGACCTATTGACAAAATTGACACTGACATAATTATAACTTACTAACTTACAATAACTTACCAACCTAGTAACTAACTAACTAAGAAAAAGGAGAGAGAGAAAAAGAACACAAAGAAGAATGAGAGAGAGAGAGAGACATGACGAGAGAGAGAGAGAGAGACATACATGATGGGAGAGACAAAGAGAGAAGAAAGAACCTAACTATCCAACCAACCCACCTACTAACTAACTAACCAAAAGAGAGAGAGAGAGAGAGAGAGAGAGAGAGAGAGAGAGAGAGAGAGAGAGAGAGAGAGAGAGAGAGAGAGAGAGAGAGAGAGAGAGAGAGAGAGAGAGAAACCTATTAATAAAATTGATACTAACATAATTATAACTTACTAACTTATAATAACTTACCAACCTACTAACTAACTAACTAAGAAAAAGAAGGAGAGAGAGAAAAAGAACATGAAGAAGAATGAGAGAGAGAGAGAGAGAGAATGAGGGAGAGAGAGAGAGAGAGAGAGAGAACGAGGGAGAGAGAGAGAGAGAGAGAGAGAGAGAGAGAAGAGAGAACCTACTAATAGCTAACCAACTAATATCGTATACTCACTCTCTCAGTAACCACCAAGAAAAAGAAAGAGAGAGAGAGAGAGAAGAAGAAGAACTAACTAACCAACCGAGAGAGACACACAGAGAGAGAGAGAGAGAGAGAGAGACCTATTAACAAAATTGACACTAACATAATTATAACTTATTAATTTACAACAAATTACCAACTCATTAACTAACTAAGCAAGAAAAAGGAGAGAGAGAGAGAGAAGAAGAACAAGAAGAAGAATGTGTGTGTGTGTGTGTGTGAGAGAGAGAGAGAGAGAGAGAGAGAGAGAGAGAGAGAGAGAGAGAGAGAGAGAGAGAGAGAGAGAGAGAGAGAGAGAGAGAGAGAGAGAAGAGAGAGAACCTACTAATAGCTAACCAACTAATATCATATACTCACTCTCTCAGTAACCACCAAGAAAACGAAAGAGAGAGAGAGAGAGAAGAAGAAAAAAAACTAATCAACCGAGAGAGAGAGAGAGAGAGAGAGAGAGAGAGAGAGAGAGAGAGAGAGAGAGAGAGAGAGAGAGAGAGAGAGAGAGAGAGAGAGAGAGAGAGAGAGAGAGAGAGAAACCTATTAACAAAATTGACACTAACATAACTTACTAACTTACAAAAGAAAGAGAAAGAGAAAAGAACAACATGAAGAAGAATGAGAGAGAGAGAGAGAGAGAGAGAGAGAGAGAGAGAGAGAGAGAGAGAGAGAGAGAGAGAGAGAGAGAGAGAGAGAGAGAGAGAGAGAGAGAGAGAGAGAGAAGAGAGAACCTACTAATAGCTAACAAACTCACTAATATCATATCTCTCTCTCGGTAACTACCTAACTAACTAATCTACCAACTATCACAAACATAACCTAATATCATAAAACCAACCTACCAACAACCAACTAACCAATCAATCAACATAACTAACCAACCTATTCACCAAACTAGCGATAACAACAAATACATCAAAACAAAATTACAACCTGAAAGAGAGAGAGAGAGAAAGAGAGAGAGAGAGACAGAGAGACAGAGAGACAAAGAGACCACCAACTTGAACAATAGTCGTAAAAAACTAGCCAAACGACCAATCCTCGCAAACAAAACTGCACCAAGCAAACTAGAACACAAACAAATTAAAGTGTACCAAGCAAACCAACCTCCCTCCTCTCTCTCTCTCTCCCCCCATAACTAACCCAACCTACCTAACCTAACCAAGCTACTAACAACCAACCTACTTACAACTAACTCACAATAACCTACCAACCAACTAACCAATAACTAGCATACAACTATTATTATTCTCTCAACAATAAACTAATCTATCTAATAGATAATAAACTAATCTAATCCAATCTATAATCTCTCTCTCTCTCTCTATAACTAACCCATAATAACCAATAACTAACATACAACTACTATTATTCTCTCAACAGTAAACTAATCTATCCAATATCTATCTAATAGATAATAAACTAATCTAATCCAATCTATAATCTATCTAATAGATAGTAAACTAATCTAATCCAATCTATCAATCAATAAACCAAAACAAAAAAATAATTATTAACTAATTATAAACAAACCTACTAACTCACTAATCAATAATTTAAATAGATAACAATTTAAACAATACAAACCTCTCTCTCTCTCTCTCTCTAACTTAATCATCGATCAATAATTTAAAGCAAACTATCTAACTAAACTAACCAATAGATAAATCTATAAATCTAAACTTACTAATTTTGTAAACAAACCTACTAACTTACTGATCAATTATTTAAATAGATAACAATTTAAACAATACAAACCTCTCTCTCTCTCTCTCTCTCTCTCTTTATAAATCAGTAATCTAAACAATTTAAAGCAAAGTATCTAACTAAACTAACTAACAGATAAATCTATAAATCTATATCCCTAAACTATATTTATAATATATAAATCAATAAATAATTTAAAAATTAAAATAACTAATCAAATCAATCAATAAACCAAAATAAAAAACTAAACTAACCCTAAATTATATCTATAAATCTATAAATAAAAAATTATAACAACACACATAATCTAAAGTAAACAAATAATAATTTAAATAACTTCTAACTAAACTAACTAATAGAAGATAAATCTAACTATAGATAAAAGACAAAAGATTAAAATAACTAATCTAATCTAATCTATCGATCAATTAACTATCTAAGGGAAGTAACCAATCTAATCTAAACAATCAAATAAACAACCTAACTAACCATTCTTGATACTATAGACAAACCTACTAACTTACGAATCAATAATTTAAATTTAAATAGATAATAATTTAAACAATATAAACGTCACACACACACACACACACACACACACAAACAAACTTAATCATCGATCAATGATTTTTAATTAATTTAAAGTAAATAAATAAAAAATCAAAATAACTAATCACATAATAAATATTAAAATAACTAATAACATAAAAGAATTTAAAAGAATTAATAACTGTAAATAATTTAAACAATATAAATGTCTCTCTCTCTAACTTAATAATTGATATCTACAAATCAATAAATCTATAATATGTAAATAAAACATTAAAATAACTGTAGCCTAACATTTCGTTGTTGCTGTTGACGCTAATGTTGCTGACGTTGCTAACGTTGCTGCCGACGTTGATGTTGATGCCAATGTTGACGCTACTGTTGTTGACGTTGACGTCTGATATTGACATCGTTGCTACTAATGCCATTGTTGCTAACATCGTTGGTTTGCTGATGTTACGTAGGCTCGAAGATTACTTATACGAATGCGTAATTTCAAAGTGAGTCTTGTTGCACTACTACAGGTCTCTTTGACTACCTGCAGTGCTGACGTCTAATGCAAGCAGATGATGCACGCATGATACACAGAGATAGATGATATAGGCAGATGATGCAAGCACGATACACAAAGAGAGAGAGAGAGAGAGAGAGAGAGAGAGAGAGAGAGAGAGAGAGAGAGAGTCTCACTTGCGATTGTGCTTGGTGCTGAGCTGCCTTCGAGCGGGAGTGGGAGCAGGAGCAACGAAGAGGAAGAGAGAGAGAGAGAGAGAGAGAGAGAGAGAGAGAGAGAGAGAGAGAGAGAGAGAGAGAGAGAGAGAGAGAGAGAGAGAGAGAGAGAGAGAGGAGGAGGAGGAGGAGGAGGAAAGAGAGCATGTACACAACTTAACTTCCCAATCATGGGCAATTAAAGTGTGAGAAAGAGAGAGAGGAGAAGGAGGAGGACTTCCCAATCATAGACACAACTTCCCAAGATTTCCCAATCATAGGCAATCAATAAGGTCCTTGCTTTGGTTTGGGAGGCAGGTTTGGGAGTTCCTTGGTGCTTTGGAACCTGTAGCTCAAATAATCAAGTAGTATAGAAATGAGAGAGAGAGAGAGAGAGAGAGAGAGAGAGAGAGAGAGAGAGAGAGAGAGAGAGAGAGAGAGAGAGAGAGAGAGAGAGAGAGAGTCACTTGCGATTGTGCTTAGTGCTGAGCTGCCTTCGAGCGGGAGTGGGAGCACGAGCAACAAAGAGAGAGAGAGAGAGAGAGAGAGAGAGAGAGAGAGAGAGAGAGAGAGAGAGAGAGAGAGAGAGAGAGAGAGAGAGAGAGAGAGAGAGAGAGAGAGAGAGGAGGAGGAGGAGGAGGAGGAAAGAGAGCATGTACACAACTTAACTTCCCAATCATGAGCAATTAAAGTGTGAGAAAGAGAGAGAGGAGAAGGAGGACGACTTCCCAATCATAAACACAACTTCCCAGATTTCCTAATCATAGGCAATCAATAAGGTCCTTGCTTTGGTTTGGGAGGTAGGTTTGGGAGCTCCTTGGTGCTTTGGAACCTGTAGCTTAAATAATCAAGTAGTATAGCAATGGAGAGAGAGAGAGAGAGAGAGAGAGAGAGAGAGAGAGAGAGAGAGAGAGAGAGAGAGAGAGAGAGAGAGAGAGAGAGAGAGAGAGCCTCAATGCGATTGTGCTTGGTGCTGAGCTGCCTTCGAGCCGGAGTGGGAGTAGGAGCAACGAAGAGAGAGAGAGAGAGAGAGAGAGAGAGAGAGAGAGAGAGAGAGAGAGAGAGAGAGAGAGAGAGAGAGGAGGAGGAGGAAAGAGAGCATGTACACAACTTAACTTCCCAATCATGAGCAATTAAAGTGTGAGAAAGAAAGAGAGGAGAAGGAGGACGACTTCCCAATCATAGACACAACTTCCCAAGATTTCCCAATCATAGGCAATCAATAAGGTCCTTACTTTGGTTTGGGAGGCAGGTTTGGGAGCTCCATGGTGCTTTGGAACCTGTAGCTCAAATAATCAAGTAGTATAGATGCTCGAAAAAGGAGACTGTTTGAAAACTAGATGATCATTTGGATGTGCAAGCTACTTTGAGATGTCATTGTTTTTTCCCCCTCTCGCAAATGTGCATGTTTTATATATGCACAAATAAGTGCTATAGATTTAAGGCTCTTTTGTACTTTTTGATGAACTACAAGTTGCCCAATGCACACAATGTTTTAGTTATGTTTGCAAATACGGGCACATATCATTAGTAATAGATGCTCACAAAGGAAATCTATTTGAAGACTAAATGGTGCTTTGATAATTTGTCTTTTGTTGGTCTTGTTCTCTCAAATATGTATTATGTGTTGTGAGAAATAATGAGAAAGGATTGTGTGTTGCTTGTACATTGTAAGAAGTGAGTTTAGGGTTTGGGAATAGCCATCCTAGCGTGGAGCACTAATGGTTTTGTGATTAATCAGATCAAGGATCCTTCCCTGTGAATATTATCCTCTATTTTAATATAGCTTTCACGATTTTGGTCCATGGAAGCAACGATTCCCATGGAGGATGCGTTCAAAGCACCTGCTTAGGACCTCCAAAGGGGAGGGGAAAAAAATGGAGGACACGAAGAAGCAGCCTGGGTTCTTCGCTTGCTACCTCCTGCGCTCTCAAAACCCCCGGCACAAGGGCCTCACTTACATCGGGTATGCTCTTCCGTTCCGGACAATGTATGATTTCGAGATATTCGTCATGGCGTTGTCTTCATTTTTAACAGTATCGTTCCTGGCCTTGCGAGGCCATTTCGTTGAAAGAGCGGGGATAGATCTGTTGTCTTGTAAAGAGAAAAGATTCACAGACTGCTTGTTCCACAATGCTTTAATGATTATCCTTATCTATTCTTTTATTAACAGCAAGCAAATGCAGAGTACAATTGAACTGGAACAGTGTAATTGGGTTGCTCTTTGACAGCACTTCGTGCACTTGTAAATTTGAATACCCATTGAGTGAAGAGGGGGGTCACCTTTGGTATTAGAGCTTGGAGCACAATAGTTTGTTTGCTTTATAAACAGCAGGCAAATGCAGAGTCAAATTGAATTGGAACAGTGTAATTGGGTTTCTCTTTGACAGCGTTTTGTGCCCGTGTAAAATTGAAAACCCATTGAGTGAAGAGGGGTGTCACCGTTGGTATGAGAGCTTGGAGCACCATAGTTTGTTTGTTTTCTGATTGCTGCCTCCCATCATTCAGGAAATTCTTACAGGTTGTTTGATATATGTGGCAATGTAGCAAGAAGTGGAGTCTCAGATACCAGCACCATGCCTCCTGTAGTTTGAATCATGCTCGCATGGTTGATTGGACAGGACATGGGAAATGATTGACTTTATATTGGTATGGAAAAGGGCAAACATACTTGACCAATGGGATATTAAAAAATTCAGGTCCCAGACATAAAGAAACATGCTGTTTTGCAAAAGCATCTCTCATGCAAGGACCACGAAATTCAAAAGTAAACTTTAAAATTTAATGTTTTATAACTCTCTGGATATCACTGTATTTTCTTGCTTAATTTATAAATAAAATGAGGGTCGTGTAAGATTCAGCTCCATGAACTGAATCATACTCCAACCATACATCTGTACCCATCTGCGTTTGCCATATGGAAATGTATGGAAGAGACTATGATGCCTTCAAAGACAATAGTTTGGTGTGGTTCAGGATGAATCAGAGGTTTTGCAGTGAGAGTTGCAGCTGCAATGACTGGCTCCATGGAGCAATGTTGTCAGCCCTTGCTTTTATGCTCTACCACATCAGCTCAGGATATGGTCATGCTGGAGGCTTTGGTCTGGACATTTGGTACTCCAACTAAGTATGTCAAGGGTCTTGTCAGTGGTGTCTACAACATGAGGTAGTCAGGACATGTGAGCAGGCTGGCAAGTGTGCATTTCAGTAGCAGCATGGAGGGTCTTGCCAGAGTGGTAGGTTTTTGAATGCAGTCAGTTGTACAGTCGTCAGCCCCATTGGTGGACAGTTTCTGCATGCATTTCTGTGGGTTTTTGTAGTGCATGATTATTCTGTTTGAATCAGTTAGTGCTGCTGATCAGTTGGCAAGCGAAATAAATATGCTTGTCCTACTGAACAATCTTGTCTTGTACTCCTTCTCTGGCCATGCTGCTCAGAGTTCTTTTATGTATCTGTTTTGTGATCCAGCTTGTTCACAAGCATGGTTCCAGTCTCATGACTCCAGGGGCTTTGGGGCCCTGCTCATCAGGGGGGCCTTTTGGGGGGCTGGGGGTTTTATGTGGCACCCCATGCTGAAATGAATTACCTGATTCGTCCGATAGGTCAATTTTGGCATCCAAAGGATGTCCATAGATTTTTCTTTCTTTCTCTCTTTCTTTTCTCAAACCTCAAAGCATATTAATTTACTTTGGTTGGTTGGTGTAGAGTGCAACAAGCTCATTGTGGAGACCTAGGTAACTTTTGCAAAGCATTTGGATGATTTTTATGCACAATCTCTTTTCCCCATGAAAGATAGTTGGCATGCTAACTGCAACAGTAATAATACTTATTTTCTCATATGGTTTTCTCTGTGTGTGTGTGTGTGTGGACCATTGTTGTTTGTACAGCTTGTTGAGTTACTAATTGATTTTTGTTATTATTATTCCAAATAGTTGGTTTAATGAATCTGACTGATGCAGATTTACTGTCAACCCAAAGCGGCGTATCAGGCAACACAATGGAGAGATCACCTCAGGAGCTTATAGAACAAAAAAAAAGCGTCCTTGGGAAATGATTTTATGCATTTATGGGTTTCCATCTCAAGTACAAGCTCTTCAGGTATTTCAATTGTGTACTGAAAGGGTTACATTGTTATGTCATAAACTAGAAAATATATAAAACATTTTGCCACTTTTTCATAACTGCTAGTATTGTTCCAACAAACATTGCTCTGGTGTAAATGTTTTCAAACCCAGACTTTATGTCAACAATTGTCTCTGTCTTGCAAATAATTTTCCATGTGTTTAGTGGGGAGACTTTTTGGTCCAGACTTGAACTCATATTGCATGAGCAACAGAAATTCAAAGCTACTGTTACCAAGTCATAGTCCTAAGTCAACCACTTGCTCAATTTGACCATACTCTAATGGTAAGTAGCTAACTATTGATAAATGTTTTGCACATAGAATATGTTGTTGGATCTAGCTTTTCCACTTACCAATTGCTAGGAAGGGTGAACTTTGGTAGTAGCTATCTTGTTGTAAATACTTTGCACATAAAAGATGTCATTAAATCTAGCCTTTCCACCTACTAGTCGCTTGAAAGATATCATCGTCATCAAGCTCTCCCCTTGAAACAACAAGGTTGTTCAATGAGAAACACAACATTATTGCTAGCTTGGAGTCCACTAGTTTAGCCAACTCCAAGTTATCAATAACTTTGCTATGACAAGTACAACCAACCAGGTATATGTTAGTAGTCATGTATGTCATGTAGGGTCATATCTTGCTGGTGAGCCTTAGTCTGAACCAGATGAGGACATTCGGAACTCTAACAGTGTATTTGCCCTAGACATTTAAGGTGGAGATTTGTCCCTACACTTGTCTCCTGGCGGTCTGTTTTTGTCATTTCCAAGCAAGGATTTAATGGTAGAGGTGGAATGAATTTTACCAGGCATGAGCAACATATTTGGGTGCATTTTATTTGGCATTTTTGGGTATTTATGCCAGCCTGATCTGCATTAAATGGAGGTCCACTAGTTTTAGCATTTTTCCTTATTTATATGTGCTTGCCCCTCCAGTGCATCATTGATTCAGTGACTCTTGTGCGAACCTTCCTCATCATTCTGTTTCTCATTCTCTGACCTCCATTTAGTGCCCTCACTAATGCTCTGAGCTGTGTAGGGGCTGACTGAGACCAGCTTGGTACCATTCACATTTCAGTTAGTTTGTTCCTGCAGGTCACTACGTTTCTTCTGTCTCCTTGTTCTTCTCTCTCACCCTGTGTTCATTGTTCCTTTCCATTACACACTCTCACATGGTATCATTCACCTTGGTGGGAGCTGAGTTCGCTGAAGAGGAGTCTACTGTCCTGCATTTTTCTGGTTGGCACCTATAGAGTGTTGGGCAGCCTTTTCCGACTGCTGTCCCAGCCGATAAAGTGACATCTGGTGATGAAAACGTAGGGTAGAACTGAAGGTGACAGCAATTGGAGTCTCTCCCACAGCAAGGCAGCCTGATACAGCAGCAAATGCAGGTGTGGATGATGTCCACAGGTTGCCGGAGTGTTTGGATCAGCTGGCACAACAGTATGATAGCAGAGGCAGCTGGTGTAGGTGAGAAAACAGGTTGCTTCCTGTTAGAAGTGGTGCAGCAATGGAAGGGTAAACATAAGCTGTAATAAACTGCTGAAACACAAGACAAAAGAGAAAGGGAAAGAAAGAACACAATACGGATGAGAACTCAGATGTATGCTCGGGAAATGTAATCCATATATCAGACACGAGACTGTCGCATACAATAGTGAGTCACTAGCTGTGTGGGCACCGGCACTGGCACTGGCACCGGCTCCTCTCTCCACGGGAACTTTAGGTGGTGAACTGACCAATTGAGAAGGGCCCAAAACAAATAGGCACAAATAATGCCATAAAATATGTCAGGTCGGCCAGCATTTAATGCTGGTCAGCCAGCAATAAATGCCCAATATGACCATAAAATGACACTATAAAAAATGCCTATGCGTTAGGGATGTCTCTCTTTGGATCTTGTGCATCTGTATAGAAATATAGATGAGGTGCGGTTGCCCCATCGAACTATCAAAAGTGGAGCAGCGGTGGAAGCATAAACATGTGCTGAAATAAACTGCTGAAACACAAGACAAAAAGATAAAAGAAAGAACACGATACAGATGAGAACTCAGATGTATGCACGGGAAATGGAATCCATATATATCTGAACACGAGACAGTTGCATACAACAGTGAGTCACTGGCTGCGTGGGCACCGGCACTGGCTCTGGCTCCTCTCTCCACAAAGTCTGCAAATGGTGAAGTTGATGATAATGATTGAGGAGGAGCCACTGAGTATAAATAGGCTGAAAAGTGGGGAGGAATAAATGCTGGTCGGCCAGCATTAATGCTGGCCGACTGGTGCATAAAATGCTCCAGTGGCATTAAATGCCACACCAGAAAAATACCTAAAATACCTAATAAAAATGCCCAGCCCAGATCAAGCTCAGACTCACACATGAGCTGACAAATACTCTGCTAACACCCTCTCTCAGAGCATGGGTGATCTGATACAATACAATAGGATAATGAAAAGGGATAAAAAACTATACAACATAGAACCACCAAGTAGAACCATGGATACCCAAGCAGTGGGTGATCAAGCCACCACCAAGGTGCCTCGGAGAGAACCTGATGTCGATGTCGATCGTACCAAACACCTAAAAATAGAGAAGATCATAGCATGTCTCTGTGTCCGTTACCAATGTCTCGTAGTAGCATACAAGACCATCCTGTCAAAAATGCCCCTGAACATATGTGACCATGGATTCCCCGCCTTTGGCCAGACCTCCAAAGTGTCCCCTCATGTGAGCTCCAGACGAAAGCCTCCCGCTCTCTGTTAGATAACCAGCTCATCATGAACCTAGATGTCAATCCCAGCTCCAAGATTGAATTCCGCCAGACTGAAGTCGATGCGTCAGGGACATCCCTCTCTAGAACCTGTGCACCTGTATTAAAGTACAGATGAGGCGTGGCTGCCCCATCTGAACACCCGCTCACACTCCCTCTTTGGCACAAGAGAGTCGTGAGGGATGATCTCATCACCACCACTAGAAAGCAGCCGAGGAAGGGACCACCAAGCCCTTCCTGCGATCCGAAGAAGAGGATCCCTTCCGCGCCTTGGACTTCACCTTGGTCGGAGGATCTGAGTCGGAGTCTGATGAAGGAGAGGACTCATCGGTAGAGTCAACATCCCGCTTCGTCTTCTGCTCCTTCCTGGAAGCCGCTAACGCCTTGCAGTCCTTTCGCAAATGTCCCTTCTTGCCACAGTGGTAACACTGGGCCTTCGACTTCTTCTTCCCGTCACCCCTCTCTGAAGCTACATAAGCCTCGCCTCCATAATGTGCCGGAAGCCGCTCCTGTAATCTCAAGGATGTCTCATGCTCAAGAAGCATCGAGGTCATATGTGTAAAACTGACAGGAGTCGATGATGTCTGCGCCCGCAAAGCATTGGCCACTCCATCAAACTCCGAGGGGAGCTTGTAGAGGACCGTCCCGACGAGATGTGCCGCGGGAAGAGCAGATTGCATGTGCCGAAGCTGGTCCTATACTTGCGTAACACAAAGAAGAAAAAACTGAATAGTATCTTTCGGCTCAAACTTCATCTGCTGGAGCTGGCCATAAAGTGTGACGGCCCGCATGGTGGAAGGTGCCTCGTACATCTGCTGCAACTTCTGCCATACTTCAGGAGATGTCCTACAGGAGGTAACTGCCGGTAAGACCGCTTTAGAAATACACCGAAGCAACACCGAGTAAGCACTGGCATCGGCCGAGTCCCATGTGAGCACCACTTCCTCATGGTTGTCCTCATCAAAGTCTTCAGGAAGAGGAAAAGGATGGAGAGGTCGAGGAATAGCTCCACAGACGATTTACCATAACCGCTTCTACACAAACCAAGCTTTCATGACAGCACTCCATGTGAGATAATCAGGTCCATGTAACTTATCATCAGTGGAAGTGCACGGAGGAGCCATATAGAGAGGATAAGAAGAGAATTAGAGAAGAGATGGAATATAGAGAGGAAACACAGCCAAAACACAAGCACAGGCTGCAGAAAATGAGAGTTCACATGCAATATAACCCAAAATCTGATCAATAGAAGACAAAATCTGCTGCAGAAAGTCAAAAAATCAGTCAAAAACTGCTAAAAACAGCAAAAACGGCCTGAATTAACAGTCACCCAGCCACAAGAGATGCTGAATCTGCAAAACGCAGGTTGTAAACTGCAGAAAAACAGGTAGAAAACTGTCGCCAGCAGCTGCTGATGGAAAACGCAGGCAGCAGAGGGTGTGTAGGCAGCAGGCGATGGCAAAACTGCAAAAAACGCAGGCTGAAACAGCCCCAAAACAGGTCGCCTGGCTGCGATAGCAGTCGTCTAATCAGCAGGGGTACAAAACAGTCCTGAAATCAGCAAGAAAACACAGCAGGAGCACAGATCCTGAAATCTGATACCATGTCAGAAGTGGAGCACCGGTGGAAGCATAAACATGTGCTGAAATAAACTGCTGAAACACAAGACAAAAAGAGAAAAGAAAGAACATGATACAGATGAGAACTCAGATGTATGCACGGGAAATGGAATCCATATATCTGAACACGAGACAGTCGCATACAACAGTGAGTCACTGGCTGCGTGGGCACTGGCACTGGCTCTGGCTCCTTTCTCCACAGAGTCTGCAAATGGTGAAGTTGATGATAATGACTGAGGAGGAGCCACTGAGTATAAATAGGCTGAAAAGTGGGGAGCAATAAATGCTGGTCGGCCAGCATTAATGCTGGCGGACTGGTGCATAAAATGCTCCATTGGCATAAAATGCCACACCAGAAAAATACCTAAAATACCTAATAAAAATGCCCAGTCTAGATCAAGCTCAGACTCACACATGAGCTGACAAATACTCTGCTAACACGAACCCCCCTCTCACACTCCCTCTCTAGCACTAGAGAGTCGTGAGGGATGACCTCATCACCACCAGTAGAAAGCAGTTGGGGAAGGGGCCACCAAGCCCTTCCCACGATCCGAAGAAGAGGATCCCTTTCGCGCCTTGGACTTCACCTTGGCTAGAGGATATGAGTCGAAATCTGAGGCAGATGATAACTCGTCGGAGGAGTTCGCATCTTGCTTCATCTTTTGCTCCTTTTTCTTCCTGGAAGCCGCTAACTCTTTGCAGTCCTTCTGTAAATGGCCCTTCTTGCCATAGTGGTAACATTGGGCCTTTGACTTCTTCGTCTCTTCGAACCCCTCTCTAAAGCTGTAAAAGCCTCACTTGAACCTCCATAATGTGATAGAAGCCGCTCCTGTAGTCCCAAAGTCGCCTCATGCTCAAGCAACATCGAGGACGTATGAAGAAAATTGACAAGAGTCGTAGATGTCTGCGCCCGTAAAGCATTCGCCACTCCATCAAACTCCCGCGGAAGCTTGTAGAGTACCATACCAACAAGATGTGCCTTTGATAGGGCAGATTGCACAGTGCGAAGGTGGTCTTGGATTTGGGTAACTCGAAGTAGGAATGATTGGATCGTATCTTTGGTTTCAAACTTCAGTTGCTAAAGTTGGCCATAGAGAGTAACGGCCCTCATGGTGAAAGGAGCCTCGTACATCTATTACAACTTCGACCATACCTATGAAGCTGTCCTACAGGAGGTGACCGCCGGTAGGACTTCTTTGGAAATACACCGAAGTAAGGTCGAATAAGCATGGGCATCATCCGAATCCCATGTAAGCATTGCTTCCTCATGGTTGTCTTCATCAAAATCAGCTGGAATAGGAGAAGGCTGTTGAGGATATGCAATAGCTCCGCCAACCACATACCATAACCGCTTCTGGATAAACCAAGCCTTCATCACCGCACTCCACGTATAATAATCAAGTCCATGGAGCTTGTCATTAGTGGATGTGCATGGAGGAGCCGTCTATAGAGGATTTAGAAGAGAAGTAGAGAAGAGAAGGTATTTGGAGAGGGAACACAATCAAAACACGAGCACAGACTACAAAAAACAAGAGTTCACATACAATATAACCTAGATCTGACCAAAAGAAGACAAAAGCTGCTGCAAAAAATCAACAAATCAGTCAAAAACTGCCAAAAACAGCAAAAATGGCTTGAAAGTACAGTCGCCCAGCCAGGCAGGAGTCAGGAACACCAAAACATAGGCTGAATACTGCCACAAACAGGTTGGAAAACTGTCGCAGCAGCCTGAAAACTGAAAACGCAGGCAGCTGAGGGGCTGTAGACAGCAGGCGATGGCAAATCTGCAGAAAATGCCGGTAAAACAGGTTGCTTGTATGGTGCAGTAGTCACTTGATGAGCAAGGGTGAAAGCAGTCCTAAAATCAGCAAGAAAACGCAGCAAGAGCACAAATCCTGAAATCTGATACCATGTTAGAAGTGGTGCAGCAAGGGAAGTAAAAATATAAGCTGTAATAAACTGCTGAAACACAAGACAAAAGAGAAAGGGAAAGAAAGAACACAATACAAATGAGAACTGAGATGTATGCTCGGGAAATGGAATCCATATATCAGATACGAGATTGTTGCATACAACAGTGAGTCACTGGCTGCGTGGGTAGCGGCACAACTACTCTCTCCATGGGGCCTCCAGGTGATGAGTTGACCAACTGAGGAGGAGGAGCCTAGAATAAATAGGCACAAATAATGCCATAAAAAATGTCAGGTCGGACAGCAATAAATGCCCAAGATGACCATAAAATGACACAATAAAAAATGCCTAAATAACCTAAAATGTGCCCAAGCCTCTGCAGCTCAGACTCACACATGAGCTGACATATTTGCTAACACTTCCTTGGTAAGACAGTGTTGGAAGCTGAGATAGCACCTAGACGACCTCCATATACTGAGCTATCTGCCGAAGAGGGGTGTAGATAGTAGTGGGCATGATGTCAGTTGACGATAGCTTGCTGGAATGATTGAGGAATAAGGATGCATAAATACAAGAGATTTACAAAGGATTGGGGGTGCATTTGTCCTACTACAAAAAATAAGCCACTTAATAATAACAAATAAGCATTAATGTGCCTTTGGGGCTGTTTTAAGGAGACTAAATTAGGGATTAATGCACCATAATCATGGTTGTTTGCGAAGGCTCAATAGATGTTTGATACCATATTAGAATGCCAAAGGAAGCATGTTGTGAATAAAGAGCAAAAGGCACAAGGACACAACAATTAGAAAAACTCATATAATCATCAAGGCATTGGAGAGAGGAGAATCACGTGCGCATCTTGATGTACCCTCATTGATTGAGTGTTGCGATCACAAAGTAGCAGATAACCAAATTGCTAACTCATTAAGCAACTTTTATGATACAATATCCATTTTCATCCAAATCTCTAAGTTTGTTGAAAGGCTTTGAGAATGGGTAACAATCAACTAGTTTGCTGAAAGCAAGGAGCTTATGATCCACAGATGTCCAATGTATCAAATGTGTGGTTCCTCCTCAACCTCACTTACAAGACAGTTGACTATGTAGCAGTGAACCAAAAACGAGTACAGAATCATGAAGAAACAGTATGTAGTAGTGAAGAGATGTGAGTATAGAATCGTGAAGAAAGAAGATAATATATGTCACCAGGTGGTGATACTTTTTGTAGTTGCTTTCCTTATTTACTTATTTAAATATTTATTTTTCTTTTCTTTAGTTACTGTTACTTTTTTACCCCCACAGTTCTCTTGGATCAAGTTGAGATCTTTGCATGGCCAAAAGAGGCAGCCATTGGGACAAATTGGACTAATGGTTTGTTTGAGCCTTGGGACCGGTTCCATATTGAATGGGCACTGAAGAATAGAATGCCAGTGGTTTGGGATTGTATACTTAGCCACTGGAGATGGTGCAGGACAATGAGCCTGGCCAAGACAGAAGATGCACATGTGAGAATGCTCACGGAATAAAAGTCACCGTAATTGAGTCACATTATACTTTTTGATGTGGTTGCAATGATAAAAGTTGCTCAAAACAACTTGAGAAATGCAGGGGATTAATCATATTTTTCCCTAATTATTTATTGTGAAAAAACCTAATTTTCTCCATTTTTCTCTATTTATTCCTATTGATTTCTTTAAAAATTATGAAAAATCAAAATTGTAAGCTCTCAGTGAGATCAAAAGCACTCAGTCCCATTTTTATATTCATTTTTATTCTATGGGAACTCAAAACACTCACTAAAACCTCCAATTTCCATGATTTATTCAAAAAATGCACTTTGCAGGTTTTACGTGTTTTGAGAAAAAAATCACATGTCATCAAAATTTCTGGTTTTTTATTTCATTTGAGAGATAATTCAACATATGCAACCAAGATCAATCATTTTCTTCAATTATCTTTCATCAAACGAAGAAAAATAACACTTACTCATAGAAACCCGCATGTTAAGGCACGTATCTCGAGATTGAGAGGCCCCTTGACACTTCCCTCTTGCTGCTGACACACTCTCCGGTTTTGATCTACATCCTTTACCGCTCCATTAGTATCGTTTGCTTCAAAATCGTCAGCATCCCCCATCCTCTTCTCTCTTTCATTGATGCATATGAACAATCCACAAGAGGAGAGAGGACAGAGAAAGACTAAAAAATCAGATTTTTAAATCCTCCATTAAAACGGACGAGCTTACACCCATCTCGTTCCTCTCTCTGTCTTGATCGAGAATCTCTCTCTCTCTCCAAACGGGTGTGTATTAGAGAGGCACCAATCAGATTTTGAGAGGGTGTTGACGCTTCCCTCTCTGTTCGTCAGTTTTTCCATTAGTTTCAAGGCTTTTATTAAGCATAAGGCCAAAACTTTAAAATAATCAGTTCGGTTTTTTCGTGTTTACACTGTCCGGCAAGTGGATATTTCAGTTTTGAGGGGGACAAATGGACTCTGATTCACGATCCGACTGGATGGCTGGCTTCGTGACATCAAATTCTATAAACATGGGCCCCATCGTGCACTTTCCAGCTCCCGGATCCAATAGCTACTTTATAACGCCAAACCTTGCGGGGATTAACCAACTGTTCACAGGTTTTGTACTTTGGAACTTTTTTTTTTTGGGTAACCTTCCATCTTTTAATTGATAAAGAAATATTGAGAGGGGCGCCGGTCTTCGGGACCAATTTGGTGTTGAGCGAGAGAGTGAGATCTCTATTTGTGTGTATGTGAAAAGACCAGTATTAATTGAAGGGACTACTGCTTTATTTGAGTCATAGACCGGTTTCAATATACCCAAAATACTATGCAGAAGAAAGAAGAAAGAAAAATAAAAAGGAAGAAAAGCAACTCATATTAAGGTCTACCGAGGACCAAAATGACCTATGAAACTGAAAAGTTGAATATAACTAGTTTATAGTATATGATGTCAGGGATTAACAAAATAAATAAAAATACAAGGCCATTATCCATATGTGTGTGAGTGACAGAATGGCTGGGATAGACTGGGGATAAAGTACAAGGTTGGAATAAAAATGGAAAGGTTTAGTGAATTAATGTAGTAAAGATCCAAGCCAACTTGGGAGGCCAGTTTGACTTGCTGTCCGAGGAGTCTGAAATGGCAGGTTGGCTTGGCATGTGGCAGCTGATTAGTGGTTTGTGTCATTTGCAGGAGACTGCTTATATGTGCTTTTGAGCCCAGGTGAGCACTGTCAGCCTGCACTACCTGTTATCTGTACAGTTCATAAAAAAGTTTTTTGACCATCTTGTGATGTTGGGGACATTCCTTGTCCTTTGCTGTACTACATATATCTCTGATGCAGTTATGAATCCATACTAACATTTACTTCAGAGTGGCAGCCTGGAACCATAGTTGCCAAGAAACCTGTTTCATAAGGTTAGGAAACTCATTTCATAACCTTGGTGTTTCATAAACTTATGAAACACCTATTTTAAACTTTCACAAATGCCGTGACCTAAATGTCTTGGGACTTTGTAATCATAGTTTATCACCGATTCATTTAACACATTTACGTGGATATTGGCATTGCTATCCGGAGTTTTGCTTTGAGTTGTTATCCATGATGATTGCATATATTGATGGCTCCTTTTACAGCTAAAGTCGATGTTGGGCGTGGATAGCGGGTAATGCATGCAAATATTGATGCTATGTTGAATGTTCATTTGTATTGTATAAAATAATGAATAATGGCAATCTATGTTTTCTATGTCACATGAGTCGTATAGTATATGTATATAAAACTTCCATACTTTTTTCATCTCAAATGAAACCCGTTTCTAACAGTTTATGAAACTCGTATGAAACCTGTTTCCTACCTCCTGTTTCAGAAACCCTTGCCAACTATGCTTGGAACTAATAGAGTCTTTCTCAAATGTAATTAAAGCCCAGCTCAATATGAATTTCTCAAGGTTGAATACAAGTAGTGTGTTGGAAAGACAAACTCTGCTTGATGGTGGTTCATGATGACATACGTACATGCGAAGGCTGACAAAATAGTGGTGTGGGCTCGTTAGATTGTCTGTGAAAGCTGGTGAATGGACACGACACACTAAATGCTCAGAACATGATGTGCATGGAAAGTTCACTGCGAGTCTATGAGAGACAGCTAGTAGTAAGAAGCTATGGCTGAGTACAAACTTCAAAGCTTGGAGATGAAACACAAGGCAGTTGTAGAGCAGACAAATGTCCTATGAACATGTTGTAAGGGGAGATTAAGCACTGCGGGATTGAGCATTCCACAAGACATAGTGAGGAGTGGTCAAGTACAGAGCTGGGAGATTGAAGGGACCATGCAGAGGAGGAGCATTGTTTTCACCAGCTACCTTTTCATAATTTTCCACATCAAGAAACCACCCTGGATAACTGGTGGTCCAACCCCTAAGCCCTGCATATTAAGTGGTGTAGTTCTAAGCTAGTCTAATGTCCATCTGGTGAACGTTGAATGAGCTAGTTCTAAACTAGTCTATAGAGTTGGTATATTTATGTTTTCAAATATGCATAGATGTTTATTTATGGCTATACTTGTTTTTGCACTCAATGATGAAATCGACTTATAGAATTAGCAAGAAAGATCAAAGTTCTACTGATGAACTGCAAGGTAGATGTGATCTAGCATTCCTGTACCAACTTATTGACTGTAGTTTGTTTCAGAGCTTTGGATTTTCTTATACATTTATCTGCCACCAAGTCATATTCATGTTTTGTTGGTGTGGAGCTCTACTTTGTCAAGAGCTGCAAACAAAACCTGAAACATTGAACTATGATTTCACAGTGATTTGAGATGTTCGTTTTGCTGCTGTTCCAGTTTGAATGGGCATGGCAGCATCCTCGTAGATCAGTGGCAGTGAGGGATGCAGCCTCCGCTCTCAAGTCATTACGAGGAATCAAGGGCAAGCTGATGCTTGTGTACACCATGCTTAACCTGCTGGAGTGGAAGAGGTTTGTCCTTAGGCTTATGATGCATATGTTATATCAACACACACCCAACCAAGTATGTGTTTATAGCTGTTCATTGTGTTTGTAGTTTCATGACCGGAAACTGTGTTGTTTGCAGTTTGGACCTTACTATACATTTTCTGACAACACAGCATTTCTCTTTGGCAAAAGGATGCCCAAGTCTTCCTGCTCAAATGCAAATTAAAATCGGACCTCTTGAAGACCTTCCTTGTTATGGAGATTCAGAGACAGCACCCTTCGACGGTGAGCCTATATTTGAAGAAGATATTAATGATGGTGTTGGTAGGTTTGCTAATTACGACAGTGCCTCTGAAGAAGGCAAAGAGGACAGGTGTATGGGAAGTTTCTCGGCAAGTGAGAACACTCCTAGCCAGGATGTAGGTCATGCATGTCCTGCTGAAAGAGACAGCCATGACACATATATCACACGCAAAAGGTGTTATCATGAGACAAACATCTTTTCAAGGGAAAGTGTGAATACAAAGAAAAGCAACAAAGAAAAAACAAAAGCTGGGTTAAGCATGAACCCCTTGTTGATGGAGAAAAAACAACCAAAAATCAATGGCAGCTCAGAAATTAAAACATCAGATAGAGAACAATCCTCTGTATATGATAGCAGTCCTAGTCTTGAAAGACCCAATGTTTATCAGGAAAAGTTTCAGCATTCTTCTTTATCACTAGAAGAATATGGCTGTGTGCGAGATAACCAAGTTAAGCTCCATTCTATGGTCACTGAGGGACAAAGTTGCTGTGCACTTGCTGCAGGTTCACAAGTACTTCGTCCACTAGTGTGGGGAGAAATGGCTTGTACAAACATTGGCAGTGTCTGCTGCAGTGAGTCTTTTTCTTTGAAGCCAAACAATAAGGAAAGACTTGTAGTGGATCAGGATTCTATTAGAATGCCCTGTTGTGAAGTAACATCGGCTTGTTGGACACCCCCTTGCATGGCTTGTGAAGTTAATGCAGAAAGAGAAGTTTTGGAGAACGGTGGAAACACTGCTCTACATGAAAGGAAGCAAGATTTGGAGTTTTCACCTTTGTGGTCTCCCTCACCTGTCCACCATGCCCGTTCAAGTGTTTCAAGGTGCTTATCCAAGGTCATGACTGGGGATAGTGAGGGAATCACTGACACCCTACAGCCAATCTTGAAATGCCCTTCAAGTGTTTCAAGGTGCTTATCCAAGGTCATGATTGGGGATACTGATGAAATGACTGACACACTGCAGCCAATCCCGAAATGCCCTTCAAGCATTTGCATAACAATTGCATCAACCCCGGAAAAAGAAAAACATCCGGAGATAATTGACCTTCTTGACTCACCTTCTTCATGACGAGTTCAACAAGTTGGGGATGACAGCATTTAAGCACCCAAAAAATTTGCATCAAATTTACCTATCCAAAATGTGTACATCATAATGTTGCCTAATTGAAATGCAGGATTGCTTAGGCACTCCATTAGTTCAATACGTGCTACTCATTAATTATGAATCTCTCAAGGAGTTTCCTCTTAATTCTTGTTTCTTTTACTAATGCCTCTGCTTCAAAATTATCACCCACTTGAGGACTTTTTGTACTGATATCTGAAAATTTGAAGTTTGCATAGATTTGTGCATGGCATGAGAGTTCGTTGGTCTGTCACAGGATAACCTTAGTGGTCAATTGTTGGAACGAAGACTACTTTTTGATATGAGAAATAGCAATACTTTCAATGATATGAGTCATCTCTCACTCTGCCCCTCACTTGTACTACTATGGTTAACAAGTTCTCTCTTGCTCTCGCACACAGGCGCACGCGCGCACACACGCACACACACACACACACACACTCTCTCTCTCTCTCTCTCTCTCTCTCTCTCTGTGGCTCTCCAGATGTATGTAGGTCTTGGGAGGAGTCCCCAAGAGTGGGCCACAATCCTATATAAGGTGAGGGGTTCTCAACTGCTATGATTAATGACCCCTCCATCCGAATTGCCAACAGATTCAGGCCATCATTGTTTGCTGTAGAAGATGCCTGCCAAGGCACTTTTCTCTCCCTACATTGGAGCATATTTTACAACTTCCTTCGGGAGATTTTGAGGCAGCCATATTTTACATCAAACTTATGCCAGGTTCGCACTATTGGCATGACTAGATCTCATCATAGGTCTTAAAAAGTTCTATCTTTTCATCATTCCTTTGCAATAGAAGGATTTTGTGGTTGGCCTTACTTCTAGTCATACTCTAATTATCTATTATGACATGCCACTTTAGTTGTACTTATCCCAATATCTTATAGGCCATTTGGGTCTTTCGTAGAAGTGAATGTTTCATTGTCGTATTGATTCAACACGTTCAATCAAAAAGCAAAAACCAAGTGGAGGTATGTTTCTCTTGTAGAGTTGCTCAATTTCGGCTAGACACCATGAGAGATTGGCCTAAAAGCTTTGTACTCCTTGTCAAATTTATTTACTTTTGTCCAAAATATAAGATACAACAAGAGTAGAAGTGAAAATCCTTTAGGATCGGCAAAATGTGTAGAGTTGCTCAATTTCAGCTAGACACCATGAGAGATTGGCCAAAAACCTTTGTACTCCTTGTTTTATTTATTTACTTTTGTCCAAAATATTAAGTACAACAAGAGTAGAAGTGAAGATCCTTTAGGATTGGCAAAATGCTACTACTTGTATAATCCTCGATTCCCACGTGACCTTATTTACGAATACAATTGTGAATAGCTTGTAGGGAGTGTTAGTAAGCTAAAATTGTGCAATTTGGATATCTTGCTATGTATCTTACATGTGTGACCATGAGATCAACATCACTAGCACTATAAGATTACCTACAATTTGCAAATTCACCCTTAAACAATGCAACCAAATCCAGTGATTGAGTTATTTACTTCTCTAATGCCACATCAATGCTACTAGTAGCATTATGATATTGTCATCATACACCATGCCAATATGTTGCAACATAGTCATGTTAATAATGAATCCATGATCTCAAAATCCTCTCCTATGATGCTTTTTATATTCATAAATTACCACTCCATGGAAAACTCTCATTCTTGATCTATCCATTATTCCCCTTACAATTTGTACACATCCCATCTCTTTTATCCTTCATAGATGTGTAAGGGTTCGGATTATGGAGGCAATGCACATTTAATTTGCTAGATTTACTCTAAGGGTGTAAATGCACATACTCTCTTTCTTTATCCAAGAACCTCTCCCTTTTTTTTCCCCTTTGTCATTATTAAAAATTTGTAGATTCTAGGTGATGTGGAGGAACTTAATTAACTTTATGGTGGCTTTTAAGAATTTAGTTGCCCATTGGATCCTTTTAAGTACAACATACTGTTATCGTAAGGCTATGGATAGAGGTTTATTTGAAATCATAAGAACTATAATTGTAAGAGAGTTGTGGCCTTTGAGCTCTTTGCAGCAACCATTTGTTCACCATCAAAGGCTACATCTTTTGTTTTGGGGATTATTTTGTGAAATACATCGACAAAGGAAAATAAAATGAACTTTGCAAAGTGTCTCCCTATGTAGGATGATATACGGGGCATCACTTGAGATACCCTCTATGATATGGCAACTAGGCACTCAAGCACTATATTTTCTCGACATTTCACACCAATGTTCCCATGTGGTTTGAAGCACTAGTGTCAATAAAACAATTAGGGCAATTTTTATCCTAACACACGTTTCACATACTTGTACCCCATCGGCTCCACACACACACACACACACACACACACAGCACTTGTATGGGTTAGAAGAGTAGCCTTATGTCGCCTCTCAATCATGTAATTTGTGTATGGCAACAAATAATGACCATGATAATGAGTGATATCTAGTCAATATGCTCAATTCCATAAACAAATCTTGCTTTCTACAATTTATCAAGTTCCTCATTCACATGGTGGGCATAGTGAAGATTCATAGGATAGGGCCTCTAGTTGATAGGTTGCTCATAGGTTTGGTGTTTGGTTGCAAAAAAATGTGCAAGTGCCAAAGGTGACACTCCTTTGAGGTTTGTATAATTCCAAGTAAACACATCATGGAACTCCTTGAGTAACCAAGTGAGTGCCTCTTCATCTTTCTTGCTCAGATCCGTAAGAATAAGCATGGGTTTAGGCATTTTTCCCTCCTTAGCAAGGTCAACTTTCTTTACTTTAGTTGGGCCTTCAATGGTTTTGCTAGTTGTGCCCTGTCGTTTGGTACCAAGCATGATAATACTTTGATCTCCTAGCTTGAACTTGGTAAAGCATTTAGGGAGATCTTGAGGCTTACATTAACAGCTTGCATTGAAGTTAGGGATCTTTTGAGCTTTTGTAAGAAGCTTCCTTCTCAAATGAATTGGCAAATGCATCTTTCAGTAAGTTGGGTTAGGCTGAGGTATTTTGGGATTCAAGCTAGGTGTAACATTTGACTCCTCTGACATCGATGGAGCATCAAATTGTAGGTCTTTTGAGGGTTTCAATAGTGAACAATGCTAGCATTCAAGCTAATGCTACCATCTGACCCCTCTAACATTGGTGGAACATCAAACTATAGGTCTTTTGAGGGTTCAATAGTGGATAGATCCAGGTTGGAAGTTGGGTCAAGGGCATGTAACTCCAACTAATCGTAATCCATTGATTTCAAGTACAACCATTCTAACTCTGACTTGACACAGACAAGGCATGCATCAAGGAGTAATGAGTCATGTTTTGAAAGGTTTTTGACGACCGATTGCGATTTGCTAAGTTGTTCTTCCATTAGGGTCATAGTCTTAATTGGAATTTGTATCACTTTGATACTCTATTGGTTCACCTTCAAACTCACTCTACTCCTTAGTGTCAAATCTTTCATGTGACATCATGGAGATGGATAGACCATTGTGATAATTGAACAAGACTTGGTGTGAATCATTCCCATTCAATGTGGGACTACTTAAATGAGCTCTTCAAAGATCGTTAGGTTGGTGTAATTTTGTCCCATGCAATTTTGGCTTGAGTGTTGGTGCCAATGGCCATAGGCTGACTAGCGGGCTCCACTTCCGTTCGGTGGGGGGTTCTTCTCCCAATTTTTAGAAAGGTGTTTTCCAAGGGAAAATGGGAGAGAGGGAATTCCAAAGGTTTTCCTTGAGAAATTGGTACCTAACCATGTGGCCTTGAGGGGATCCAATTTTGCATGGAAACCCCTTGAAAACCTACACTCAAAACCCCCCACGAGATCGATTCCAAAGAGTTCTTCATTGGCACACCAAGTAAAGAGAAAGATTGAAGCAAAGCTCTTTTTTTATCCATACAAAACCTCCTTCCTGTAGGCTTGGGGGCCTTCTTGTTAGTTTGGAATCCTTGAACCAAAATTTGGAATCTTGAACCAAACCTTTTAATAATATGTAGAATATGTTCTCCTTAAACAATGAGGTCACGGGATTTGACTTGTTAAAAACACTTTATAGGTAATTTACCAATGCTTTTGCTTTATCATGTGGTGAGAGGAAGGATATAATGCACTTAGAGAAGCACACAAGTAAAAGTATTTTTTGAATGGTTGTGACCTCCTTTTGATGTTTAATCGAGAAGTTGTGGCTGTGGCAGATCCTGTAGTGTATTGTGTCTCCTTCTTGTAGCTGTTGAATAGTCCTCTTGTGGAATATCTAACAGATTTTCCCTTCCACCCCCTTTCTACTAACTAATCTTTAGTCAGACCTCCACCCATGCATGCACCAACAATGAGCCACCCTTGGCAAGAGCAATAGCCATCCTTGTAACAATTGTATTTGCGTGTAAAAGCTAAGAAGCAGAAGGTCGATATGAGGAGAGGGTGCAATAGCCATCGTATCCGATGTACCTGAATCTCAATCAATTTTGGGCATACAATCAATGTGAGTGTGGAGTTGGAGTTATAAGCCACTACTTGTGTATGCATAGTTGGACATCAATGTGCGTGTGTGTGTGTGTGTGAGAGAGAGAGAGATTATGCACAACCAAGTTATGCAAGTGCTATCATAAGGCCAAACCTATAAGGCCCTGGTTTCATCTATGTATGATGCTTATTTGCACCCCCTTCATTGATAGCTCTAATAAGACCAACATTACACTGGCAGAGATTGAGCACTAACCACCTTGTTTAAGAGCCCAAGTAACTAAAGACTTGAGAAAGGATCACCCTAACCCTTATTCAATAAAATGCCTCATCCTAATGGGTTCCTACATATGGAGTGCCCATCTTGGACATCAGCTCGTAGAAGTATGTTCCTACGGGCTACAACTAGTCTCCCTAGGCTAGTGGTAGCTTGTTTTGGTGAAGCTAAGTATGCGTGATATCACAAGAATTGAGCGCTTCGGCACATAGGTATCATGCCTCCAAGGTATCATTGTAATCTCCTAAACTAATTTTAGTCTTAATAGATTTAGCAAGTACATTAGAAAATGATTAAATAGTTTATTTTTTTCATTTTAACCCTTTTTTCTTCATTTAAACTTTGAGAGCATTTTATGATTAGGCTTCAATAGATTCATCAATTGTAAGATTGTATATATATATAGATGTTGCATGGGCAAATTTTTCATGTGATGTGAAAGTTTTGCCAAGTAAAAATGAAGCACCATGAGTGTCACCATGACATTGTGTACAAGGTTGTGCTTTGAAAGGGCAATGACATGTACCTCTTTTTGGAGAGAAGTGTTGGTTGATAGCTTGGGCAATTCACATACCTCACATTTTTGAATTATTCTTCTATTATGTTTATTAGTATATGCCATTTGAGTGTTTAGCATATGATGCTTAAGGATGGATTCTTTTCCATTGTTAAATGTTTGCACAATCTTTACATGTGTACTTTGTCGATTATCCGTCTTTTTAGCATTAGAAAGGTCTACACCGGGTGTTGTAAGCATGATATCTCTGCATAACACTTATAAAAGTTGAGCATTTGGACAACAATGATTACATATACATTATTCATTCATTGTTTTATTGAGATCAAACATGTAGATTATGCCTATGACCCAGGCCGCTAAGTATGAGTTATAAAAATTGTGCCACTTGACAACCCTACATCAACAGCTCTATGATGCTCCACAAATAGTAGGCCATGTATTATGTTCTTAGATGCATTTATATCATAGTTCACTTGTAACGCACATGAAAAGAAAAATACTAAGAGATTGTCACACATTGCTATGTTGGTAAAATCTTTCAACATTGCTTCGCTGTGTTATGCTTCAAGATGAAAAGTTTCCCAAGGATTCTTCAAGAAAGTGGTAGCTTTGCTTAGAGTAGGATGCAAAGCTCTCTTTTCATTTTATTGTAATTTGCCACTTCTGCCCTACTTTGAGTATTTGTACAAAATTTGAAGAAAGTCCTATTTCTTTGTTGAGATGAAAACTCTTTGAAACACTCTGATAAAATTTTTACTATATATATCTACTATGGAACATTTTTGCTTTAATTTGTTGATAGCATCCAAAGACTAGCCCCATGTTTTTGTACTACATATTTACTATTTCTTTGTGTGTACACACATTAGATGGTTGGATTGTGCGCACACACAAAGATTATATTCACATCCGCTAAGATGCCTCAAAAGTGCAAAGGAGAGTGCAACAAAATTCAAGGTTTTCATTACAATTCACTTTACAATACCATTGGTACAAGCTAAAACAAAATGCTAAATCTACACCAATTAATAGTTAAATCAATGACCCTAAAGTAAAGTCCATTCATTATCATTTTTGAACTCTTTGCATGATGGCTTGGCCACCCCAATTAAATATCCATTTTCCCCTCTTTCCAGCTATCTACATCTAGTGATCTCACTTAATTGCACTGAGTTATGTTGGTATGATCTTATTCATGATCCACATTTTGGTTCACTCAAATCATTTTAATTGTCTAATATGTCAACAAATTCACTACCCAAGATATACATACTTGCAAGTTGTAAATTCACTTGCATGGTTATTCACCCCACATGCATAGCGCTCTAGTAAGGTTAAGACTCGTTGCCAAGATTGTTGAGAAAGTTTTAAAAGTTTTTGATACATTGCACATTCAGCTCTCTGGCAGGCTTAAGCATTGTTGCCAAAATCATTAACCAAGTTTTAAAATATTTTTGGTACATCCAGCATTCAATGGGCAAACAATTGCATCTAACCCTCTCCCCCATGTCTTACCCTTGCAACATAGGGGAGGATGATGGAAAAGTTAAATTTTAACTCCAAAAAGCTTGAAGGGCAGGACAAGTTTGATTAGGGATAAGTCTGTTGGCAAACTTACCAAATTGTATAAATACATATATCTACACATACCTACACATACGTAACTGAGGACCAAAGCAATGTAAACTGTATTATGGGCAAGTTGAGAGACCATTTGTACTATGGACACACCAAAAGATGAATTTAGTTCTATATTGTGTAGCTCTTAACTGTCCTGCAGCTAGAAGACAAAGTATACTGCTCAGGCTGAAAATGATGTTGACTACCATTAGACAAGACTGAAATATTAACAGTAATATTGAGTCCGATATGTGAGAGAGAGAGAGAGAGAGAGAGAGAGAGAGAGAGTGTGTGTGTGTGTGTGTGTGTGACTTCATCACAACCTTCTCATTCTACCCACTCTAGTATGTACTTGAGAGACATACTTTGTTTAAACTTTGTAATAGAGAGTAAGGTAGTTTATATATCTCTTAAACACAGAATATCATGGCTCTCTGTCTCTAGTTAATCACGTTGGCAGTGTGGGCATTGTTCATTTAAAATGTGGTCACAAAAAGACATGCTTTATTGAATGTTGCATGAAGCTGCTGCAAAGCAATACATCCTTGGTGCTGAGACGTACGTTAATCATCTAGAACCCTGGCACTGTCTCTCATTGAGTCTGTTGCTCTCTTTGAGTGTTTAGAGTGCAAAAAAACCGCTCGTCAACGTGCACAAACATATGATCATAGACAACTGACCTAAAGAAAGCACCATTGCAACAAATCAACATAGGGGTGCAAAGCTACAACGAGCAACATGCCGACTGCACTTCCCTCACACTGCTACAAAGCAACCTGGCATTCCATGCAAGGAATACTAGTATAGCTAAAAGATCTAGACCATGACAATGAGAGGCTTGCCAGATGCAAAGTATTTACAACCACTAACTGATATATCAAATGTTCACTTGGTAACAACTAAACCAACACAACACTCTTGTAAGATTCAGCCATGCTAAATCTTGAATCTCGGAATGAAGTAATGTACCAACACCTCAAAGCTTGCAATAACAAATAGGAACACTATGATCTTTCCATTTCTACCTTATTGACAAGGATGCAAAATCAACTTTGAAAGGGTACTCTCTGTTACAAAAGATGTGTAATATGCTTTGTGGCACTATGACCAGATCGTACCTGCTGGGATACATCCCACATTCAAAAATACAATCTCAGAATTTGCCTAAGATGTGCATATGAGCGTACCCATTACTCTTGCACTCCCTACTGTTGAAAACATTATCGGTACGCAATGGGTTTCTTAAAAAGCCTTGGACAAATTCTCAGCCAACACTGATTTGGCTTCAGGCGACACTCCATCTTTCCAAATGATTGTGGCAAGCACAGCAGCACCAAAATCTGCATCTTCAATGGTGGCAATTGGCTGCTCAGGAATAGAATTATCTTTGGTAAAAGCAATCTGAAACAGGGCATAGATATCAATTAGCCCATTGAGTTCCTTCAAGTACAATAGCCAATGATAATGTTGACCAAATGCAACACGGACAATTCTGATCCAGGAATACAAGCAAATATTAAAAGCGATAATATCTATGAACACAAAACCATACAAAAGATGCAATCATTCAGATGTGACAATTGCATCCAGGAATGGCATATGCCAACAATTTTGAGAAGACAATCACCAAAAATACCACTTGGAGAGATATGATTGATATACTAGTAATACTGACCTTCAGACCACCTTGAGTGAAGGAAAACAATACAGATGATGCAGGAGGAAAATTCTCTGCCTTGAAGATCTCTACAAACTGTTGTTTGTGCTCATCCTGTAGACTAGTGTACAGAGATTGTACACCTATTCGCTCAAGCACCTTCTCCGAGTACTGAGGACCAGTTAATGGCAAGAGAAAAACGACTCGAACAAACTTGTCATGAGGAGCTGACAAAACAGTAATGGAATCATTTCCAGCCAATAATGAAAAGCAGCACACAAGGTTTTACAGACAGAATCCCTGACATCTTGATGAATCACTATACCTTTCAACAATTCTTCAAACAAGAGCTCATTTTCAGATAACTGCTCCGCAGTCTTGCCTTTGAGCTTTGGAGAGAGATAGGGGATAACCTCCTCATCAATGTATATTCCAATTGCTGTGAACTTAATAAACTTCCCATTGATCTCAAGGCCTCTAGCTCCTGAAGAAAAACATCCCGTCCTAATTAGTCGCACTTGAAAAAATAAATAGCTGTGCACTCATTGTATCGCCACCCAAATTGTGAGCAACTACATATCCATATCTCCAAGAACATTAATACAATGTCTATATGATGAATTCCTGGGCAGGATGGCAGACTTTACATTTCTGGTAATCCTGTTCATTACTCTGCATTCCTAATCAAATGTGCTGTCAAAGTGGTAAAGTTTCAGTCAACCAACAAACCATGGCCAACAACCAGTTCCACGAAACAATGGTACTCAGAAAGCATGTCAGAGACTAATTCCAATGACTGCCATTGAATAACACCCTGCATTGTAGCATGGCATGGGTGTCTTCCTGGTTAAAAATAAATGACCCCCATGAAGCAAAACATTGATCACAGTGCTCTTACTGAATTTGACCTCAGGTTGTCTCTGTGATAGACGAACACCTTATCCACCCCGCTGTGCATACGTTCAGGTAATGTGGGCATTCACATTATGTAATTTGGATAGCTTTCGAAAAGTAGCTTCACTGGCAGAGGCACCACCAGTACATGGCATCCTAAGAAGCAACAAGCCCAAGGGAGACTGATATTTTACTGAAGCCGATTCCGGCTAATCCAGAACTTAACTGTACCAATGTCAGCCAACACTCTCGAAGCAATGGAGATGAGTCAGCTCCCTAATTCAATTCCCTACTCTTCTTGGAAATTAACTCACAACATGGATGGAGAGAATAAGGCCAGAGACTTTTGAAATTACCTGCTCCTCCGAGTACTAAGGACTTGGAACATCCAGGTGGAACAATGGAAGCAGAGAAGGGAACACCTTCAACCTCCAGGGCATCAAATACAGCAACCACTGCAACAGTGCATGAAAAAAACATCAGAGTGATCCTCACGAATGTGTGCTGCTAAATATGTTCTATGTCTTGCACAGATTCATGCAGCGGACAGCCAATGAGCATTGTGGTAGGATGATTAATCCAGGTACAATCAGTGCCAAATCAGCTTTTGCATCCTGATATGGACTTTTGGTACTCTACTTATCGATACCTCTCGTACACGGGGTTCCTCTAGATCTGCAAATGCAACTGTTTTATCTCAGCGGTTCTATTGCCCACTATCAAAAGAGAGCTGAATGTGAGGAAAGAGAGCACAAACGAATATGCAGGCTGATTATGAGAACAAATTAGAGAGCCAATTCGGATTGCATATCAGTGATGCTACGAACCGGGGACTCTGTTGACAAAACCTGTTACTAACTGAAGGTTTAGGTAAGCTTTCAGATTTCGCATGCTTTGGAGATGGCAGAATGAGGCCCATGGGTTGAAACAAGAAAAACTTCAATTATGGGGGGGCGGGGGGGGCTGGGAAGCGGGGCACTTACTGTTGTTTTAGGCTGGAGGGGACTCTGAAGGCAGAAAAATGATACACTTGAACTGATGAACTCAGGGATCTGTGCAGGGTACAGCTCGTCTGTAAAGGCTAACACACGGAGTTGAAGCTGACGAGGGAACTGGGTTAGGGTTATATATCTCTGTGCAGACGATGATGATGGTGCTGCATCGCCGTTAATGGGTCAGTCACGATCATTTGTTCATAATTTCCCACCTTCTTCTCGCTTTCCTAGACTCAATGCTCCCCGAGTCCGCAAGTATAAATCTGTCTCACTATACACGTGTGCCCAATGGTGTTCACAAAAGATCTAGGCCAAATTTGTAAAGAATGGAAAAGAGTGGAAGGGTATCAATATCATTATGGCTCTTTAAATCTTGAAAGAATAAAACAAAGATCTAAAACAATTGAAAATAGCTACACATTCTTGTAAATGGCATACAACACCTTTGTGGGTTAAAAGAATACCCATCTATCTATGTGTGGTGCGTAGAGCTACATGAGTGCCATACATATGTGCCCTTCCTATTTTGCCAAAGCTCATGTTGTCCTAACAAGTCAACTTTACATCATAGTACAAGTTCACAAATCTGAGTAAGTATGGTCAACATCCACTTGTGCTAATGTTTCGAGCGAGTGGAGTTTATATACACTTTTCTCAATTATACTTGGTTTCAAGCTACGTCTAAGCCACTTGTATACTATTCAATATTTGTGTTCTCATATGTTGCTTTCAAAGCAAGTAGATATGTTCCCTTTTGTTTTTATTGTTGTTGATACTATATATTGTGGTGAACTGACCTTATTCCAATGTAGATAATTGATTTTGCACATCCATTTTGGCTATTTTCGTTTCATAGAAAAGCATAGTTTGTCACTTTGTATATTTGTCACTCTCTATGAGCTTGATATCATGACCATTAGATATGCTCTTATTACTATAAGTGGTTCAACATATATGCAATCCATAACGAGCTCTCACCTAGCCTACTTACACGACAGATCCATACCAGTGATGAGAGAATACACTTACCATATACTTACCTTCATTGTAGTCGACATATTGGCTCACGTCGTTCTTGATCCGTGTGCACACTCCTTCACTACCTTGTTGCCATGATGGAGAGGAAACACTAACAATGAGCTCAAGGGGATGAAGAGAAGAAGAAGGATTCTCATTCTATATCCCTCACCCCCTCACATTCTTGACTCACACGCTTTTACTCATGAAGACACTCACCATTAAATGGGATGGAGAAGAAGAAGAAAGCACACAAAGAGCTTCACCCTCCATGTCCCTTACTTCACATGCTTTCACACTCCCTCTTCTTCACTTTCACTCTCAAGGAAAAAAGATTGCAAGGAATCAATAGAACAAAGTTTGCACACACATGAATAGCTTCTTCTATTAGTTTTCCTCCTATTTATACATGGAATCTAGGGTTCAAGTTTCCATATGTCCCTTGCCTGGCCCTTTCTATGGCCTTTTGACCAGTCATGGCTCCTATTCCATGCTTCTAGACCTTAATCTTGACCAAAAATTTGACTAATACAAACTATTGAAAGGGTGAGTAGGAAGAGCATAAGTGGAAGAAAGAGCAAGAGCTATGGAAGTTTGAACAAGAGATAGTAAGACTAGTGTGTGGGAACTTCCAACAATTACAACATGTGACTTGTCTTCCCTTTACTATTCTATCATAGTAAAGAATAAGGAATACAAATTGTAGTGATACATAGCTACCTCCTATGCACAGGTGGCCTTTGGCCCCCAACAGCCTCCCAGTTAAAGGTGAGTGTACCTAGGTGAGGAGGAAATGGCATTATATACATAAGAGTACAATTGAATGAGGAAAGACATCATCTCATCCTATGCCTAACGATTTCCTAAGAAAGGCATAATGTTTCACTAGGATACTTTTAGTGAGCAAACTAGTAGGATTCTCATCTCTATAGAGATCTTAACAAGCTCTATGTGCTTGTCCTCAATCACCTCTCCGATGAACTAATAACATAACTCAATGTACTTAGTCTTTGCATGAAAGATCAGATTGTGTGCCAACTTGATGACACTCATAGAATTTGAATGTAAGATAGGAGTCATAGAAGTAATATCAAGGTTTACAAACTAGATGGTCTAACCATAGGGCCTCCTTGCAAGGCTTAGTGGCTACAATGTACTATCCCTCAGTAGTTGAAAAGTCAATGCATCTCTACCCTAGATATCCAAGAAATAGCACCTCCAGCGAAGGTGAAGACATAGCTAGAGGGGACTTTCTATTATCTGTATGTCTTCATAATCTAAGTCAATATGACCCACGATTCCAGTATTTTGGCTACTATAGCAAAGGCACAAGTTTACATTGCCCTTAAAGTATCTCATGATACCCTGCATGACATCCCAATGTCACCAACTATGGGTTGCCAAATCTAGTGGCTATCATGGCATACATACTAGCCACTATGGATGCATGAAATGTCTTGGCCATCTTGACCTTCTCATCATCTAACTAGGGACAATTTGCTAAAATGATCTTTACATGAGAAAGTAAAGGGGTGCCAATGGATTATCACCCTACATATGGAACCACTTAAGTACCCTGCGAATGTACTCCTTTTTTGACAAGCGGAGGGGTCCCTTAGAGCAATTACATATAATACGCATACCAAGCATATGAGAAGCATGCCCCATTTCCTTCATCTCAAAGCTCCTCTTGAGCCAAGTCTTCCAAGTCATCATGGGCACTCCCAACAATTAGCATATTATCAACATAGAGTACCTAAATAATAAGGATACAATTACATGTCTTCTTTTTGTAGAGACACGGATCTGTAGCACTGTGGGAATATGACTATGAATGAATAAAGGCATTAAACTTAATATAACATTCCCTAGGTACCTACTTAAGTCCATAGAGGCTCTTTCTCAACTTGCACACTAGGTGTTCCCTACCCTTTTCCACAAAGCCCTTAGGCTGTTGTATATAAATTTCATCATGTAGGTCCCCATGTAGAAAAGTTGTCTTAACATCTATCTAATATAAGTCTAGATCTAACTATGCAACCAATACCAAAACCAAGTGAAAGGTTGTCATTTTGACCACGGGAGAGAATAATCTCATCAAGATTAGCTCCTTTTTTTTTGTTGAAAACCCTTTGCAACCAAATAGGCCTTATACACTAGCTTAGGGCAACCAAGGATGCTATTTAGGTTATACACCCACTTGCATGGCAATGCATGTTTTCCACTAGGTAGGGAAACCAAATTCCACATATGGTTCTTTTGAAATAAGTCAAACTTATACTACATAGCCCTCTCCTAAGAAGAACTATCACCTCAGCACATAGTCTCCTGAAAAGAAAGGGTCATAGCAAGATCTATCACTATGACATAATCCATAGAGGACTCATAATGATCATGAGGACATGAGGCTCTAGTAGAGCATCACAAAACTAGCTATGAAGCCTGTACATCACATCGTCTTTGTCCAACATCAATATGATTTGACACAATAGGTGAATCCTAAGCCACTAGAGCGTTAATAGCAACTGTAAGTTGTCTAATGGGGGGCTAGTTGTACAGTAACAAGAGGTTCCTCCTAAAAGATCATCATGCACACCCCTAAATCACTTGCTCAGGTTTCTTATGCATCTTATTCTCATGAGATACAATATCATGGTAGTGGATAACTTTCCTAGCCTATGGATCCCAAAGACAATACCCCATCTCGCCTACATCACCATATCCAAGGAATATGCATTTAATAGACAGGATCCAACTTGGTGTGCTTGTCTTTGGAAATGTCATAGAATGCCTCACATCCAAAGACTCTTAAGTGTGCATATGAAGGAGTTTTACCAAACCATACCTCCTCTGTAACTCTACCACTACAAGCAATGCATGGGGATTTGTTAGTTAAATGAACTACAATAGTAACTACCTTAGCCCGAAATGTATAGGGTAAGCATGCAGCGCATGGGCATCTGTTAATCAAATAAATTGTAGTAGTAACTACCTCAACCCAAAACATACAGGTTAAGCTTATACAACTAAGTATAATATGGATCCTCTCATAAATGGTGCTATTCATGTGCTTGGCAACACCATTTTGGGCTGGGATATAAGGAGTGGTCAACAAATGCTTTATACCCCAACCATCATGGAATTGCTCAAAAGCATGGGATACATGCTCACCCCAATTATCTAATATTAGGCATTTTAGCCTATGCCCAGACTATTTCTAAAGCAAAGCAACAAAGCACTGAATCGTTCCAAGCCACGTTACTACCGTCATATTACTTTGAGCTACTAGAAGATATGAGTGGTTCACAAGCTACACCATCTTCTAGTAGCTCAAAGTAATATGCCGGTAGTAACGTGGCTTGAAGGAGCAACCTCACCATGGCATGTCTATCAATACATGCATTTACATCAAAGAAGAGTTTATGTAAGCCTTCTTTTGATTGAGTAGTTGGAGGAATAACCGCAGATAATTGCATGTGGTAATAAAATCAAGGCCAAGGCAAGCTAAAAAGCAATCCAGAAATTGCTTGTAAGAGGGTATTAAGTCCTTTTCATGGTGCTCAAGGCTATCCTCTGGTCTCTAAGCATTAACATTGAAGACCAAAGGAAAGCCATTCTTTCCATGCTCTTTGGGGCCATAATCAACCCCTACCTTATCATAGGATAAGTCATGTTATTAATATCCCCTCTTTCAAAAGTTAGACCACTACAAAATGCGACCCAAGTTTCCAAGTTACCATATAACATGTTCTTTCTCCACCTTGGTCAAGATTCATAGCCTCTCACTATCCTTGGCACTTCAAACACCTTGTCTTGCCATAGTAGTCTAAGAGTTCCCACTACCACAATCTAGGGTCTTGAGTTCTATGCATGAGTAATCTCTTCCCCAAATGTGAGGACACGTGAATTACCTCTTGCATTGTGTCAAGTGGTAGGAACTTCATGATTCCTCGTGGAAAACTGAAGGTAAATTGCATCAATTTTTCTTGGGTTTGCGCTAATCTCCCTATCCCAATTTATTGAAATGTATTCCCCTTTTTGTGGGAAGGGCATGTTTGGCACTTTGTTTAGGAGTGGTGGCAAAATTCTCTTTCTTCTTTTCACCTTCTCTCTTCTTCTTTGGATAGTGTTTGTCACCCCTTCTATGGGAGCAGGTTCCTCCTTAGCCCTTGCACTAATTTTTGGTTCTTATGGCATTGGTTTTTCAAGTTTCTTTAGATCCTACTCTATTTTAATCATAGGAGGTGATGGTAGTGGTTCATACACCATCATATAGGAGATGATGGTGTGGCATATTACTTTAGTCTTGCTTAGGGTTTGATCCACTATCTCCTAGTTGCACTCTCACTCGCATGACTAGTTATGTCACAAAAAGGCAAGCACACACCCTTAGGGAGTGCACATCCTTTTCTATTGTAGGGTTACAACTTGAAGGTTTTCTCAACCAACTCAACAAAATCAGTGGCCCTTATCATTCTACACTCTTTCCTTTTTCTTCATTTGCAAGCTAACTCCTAAAGACTAATCAAGAAGCTAATTCCCCCACACCAATAATGATTCGAAACTGCATCATCACTATTAGCAACCCTCTTTCATGATCCAAGAATGTTGACCATACAATACTAATCATTAGATTGCAGAGTACCATGGGACTTGCACATGTCTAGGATGGGGGTAATGTTAACCCTTTCTAAGATGACAAAGACAAAAACAAGACACATGAGAACAAATTCACTATGCAAGTTGTAGTATGGTTTGAGTGAGGCATGAGCATAGAAGTTCAACTTGAAATTTTTTGAAAAGATTTGTAAAATAGAAGTATGAGCATAAAACGAAAGAAGACCAGTTTAGACCACCAAAACAATGGGAGGATGCCCAAAAACTTGCCATAAATATGTGGCAATACATCCATTCCACTAGAGATGGGAATGAGAATCCTTCTCCTTGCACTAGCATTTTCCATCAATGATCTTTCTTTTACTTAATTGCTCCTTTGCTAGAAAGGCTCCCACCATCAACCTCCACAAAAATACCTTGCCCTAAATGAGCAAATTACTAGTTGATTGCTAATAACTATTCTAGCTCCCTATCATTCAAGTCAACTTTCCATACCTTCTTGACTCTTTTTGGAAACTTGCTATTCAATTTCCATAGTTTCTTAACCAAAGGACCGATTCTAACACTTAAACCGAAGTGTTTCTATGATTCTTTGAAAAAGCAAATGCATTCTCTCTCTCTCTCTCTCTCTCTCTCTCTCTCTCCACACACACACACACACACACACACACACACACACACACACACACACACACACACACACACACACACACACACACACACACACACACACACACACACACATGCAATGCAAAAGATATGCTTCAAAATATGACAAGATTGATTCTCCTACAAACACATTAACCATCTACATAATTTAATTTATGATAATATGCTCCCTCTTTCTCAAAGTTTTAGAAGTGAGATATATAAACATAAATAAGACAATGACATTCTGTGTGTGCGTGTGCGTGTGTGTGTGTGTGCGTGTGCGTGTGTGTGTGTGCGCGATGTAAAAGATATGCTTCAAAATATGACAGGATTGATTCTCCTACAAACACATTAACCATCTACATAATTTAATTTATGATGATATGCTTCCTCTCTCTCAAAGTTTTAGAAGTGAGGAATATAAACATAAATAAGGCAATGACATGCTTTAGAAATTTAGATGCAATATTTGAGGATTATTAAGGCATGATATTATGCTCTCTCATATTTCTAGAAGTGTCTAGATTCATTGTCCTAAGGTGAGAGAGAGAGAGAGAGAGAGAGAGAGAGAGAGAGAGAGAGAGAGAGAGAGAGAGAGAGATGCACCTTTGCATATACATGGCTCAAAACAAAATCTAATGTATACATGCACATGAGTACACATAATTTTGTATTTTTAAACTTGTACTTTGTGTGAGGCAAGTTAAAGCAGAAGAGCTAGTTACATCTAGTAAAAGGAACTAGAGGATGAAGATCTCCAAGAATGTTTGGAGTCGTACAAAATAGAAACAAAACTAAGGCCAATATATTTGAGAATGAAGGTTTCAAGAGGATAACACCATTGCGCATCACCAAACAAGTGAATAACTAGACAACCTTTGAGTTTGGAGATGTACTAGATAAAATAGAAACACTAAAGCAATCAAAATGCTTCAAGGGAACTAAATTGTAGATCATAGATGAGCTCATACCACTATAACTCAAAGCACCACCAAGTGCCAAGATGAAGGTAGCTAGAAAATGTAAAAATAGTGGACAAAATTTGAGAAAGGAGCAGAGAATACACAATGAAATATGAAAAAAAACAAATGAATTGATACAAAGATGGTATTGTTTGCATGTGCACTTCCACTATGAAGCTTAGATGGTGATCCAGACAAATGAGGCATAGAGCTTAAGGCTAGTTGGAAGAACTCTAATTGGGTGAAAAATAGTCTAATGATGGCTTGGGAGAGATCTTTCTTTTATAGCCTAGAAAGATAGTATGGTCGACCTATCTGATCATATTAAAAGTCTTTCCTAGTTGATCAAGGAATGTTAAAAAATGAATATTTCCTTTATTGTCACGCCACCAACTAGGGGTTGTAGAACCTCAAAATAGGGCTTCTTGATAACTCCCACATCTTGTAACTCGATGCATTGTGCTTTGAGTTACTAACATCATAACTACTCTATCTAACCCAAAGGCTAGATCCATAAAGGTCACCTCTTTGCCATTTTGCCCCATATACCTCATTTGACATACAAGTCACGATCCACCAAGCTCACACATAGCTTCTCCTCATAATGGGAGCTTTACAACTTACATTACCATGGATCATTGGTGGCAACTTATGAGGGTGGGGCTCAAGGCACCTTACGAGGGTGGGGCATTGAGCATATCTAATATCCCCCCTCAATGTCCACCCACATATGAACTACAAGCCTTACTATCCCATCCTTGATCAAGTCATGCACATAGTGATATATTAGCACTATTGGATCTTCATCTTGCACTTCCATATGCCATAGGATCCTCCTTAACCATATTACTTTGCATGTAGTAAAATAACCTTCCTTGTACTTTGCTTCGATAGAAGACAATGCCACTTTTGGTTGCTTCTTATTGCTGATTCAAGAGAAGATCTCTAAACCCAAAGAGGAATAATATCCAAAAATTGATTTCCTGGAATCATTGTCACCTGCCCAATCTAAGTTATAGTTCTCCACAAGAAAAATTTTGGAATTGTATGTGGTACCAGAGTCAAGAGTTCGCTTCAAGTATCTGAGTACTTGTATCCCTGCTTGCCAATGACATTCTCATGGTTTATTTAAGAACTTGCTCAACACACCGACAATAAAACGGATATCTAGCCTAGTGTTGCACAAATAGATGAGACTAGTGATCAATCTCCTTTACCTCCCAATATCTCCTAGAATTAATGTATTTTTTTGTTAATGGATAACTTCACATTGACTTCCATAGGTATAGCTATTTCCTTACACATAGTCATGCCAAATGCTTTCAAGATCTCACATGCATACTTCTTTTGAGAGATGAAGTTTTTGCCATGCTAGACTTCAATCCCCAAACAATAGTGTAACAAGCCTAAGTCCATCATTTCAAACTCCAAGCTCAAAGCCTTTTGAGTTTCATGGATCATATCTTCATAGTCACCTATAATAAGAAGGTTATCCATATATAGGAAAATCACTATAGACTTGCACTCTCTTCCTCCACAACCTTATGCCCACCTTGTTCACAAAGAAGGTTCAAGGGAGTAGTAGGGGAAGATAGTAAGGCCTTGTACATGCACTTGCCACACCCAATTGCACATCCTTGTGCACTTGTATACACTTGAGTGTACCTATGTGCACCTGAGCATACACAAGCTAGCACTAGCATGTGCACTTGTGTGTAGTAGTGTGCACTAGAACTTTGCAATTACATTAAATCCATTCCTTAACACAATTCATTACACCTTGCACACCCTAGTGAATAAGGCCTAGTGCATTGCACTAGCACACTTGCTTGCAATTGCACACAAACTTTCGACTCTAGTGCACTACTAGTGTACTGAGCCTTACTTAGCACATGCCCTAGTGTAATATCCTAGTGCACATATACTTGTGCACTATCCGAATCCTTTACACAAACTTGCACTTGTACTTTAACTTAGGTGCATCTACACTCAAACCTACATGCACTTGCACTTAGGCACATGCACACTCATGTGCACTTGTGTGCTCTTGTACATGCTTACACATACACTTGCACTGATGCATAGTTCCACCTTAATGCACTATCCTTAGATAACATAATACATGAAAACCTAACCTTCCATCAAGTAATTGGAAGGAGAAACAATTCTCTTCAATTACTGCAAGCAGCTACAACTATTGAAGAACTTTATACTCACGCCATGTGGCTATGATACATATTGTCTAATATAATGATGGTGTCTTCAAGTCCCTCTTCAAGTGCATTTTCCCACAGAATGAAACATTTTTTCCACCTATTGTACCCCCTTACTTCATTAATAATACTGGTATGAGGAAACAGAATGGTTGTCTTCTAACTAAAGTACTATCTAAATATGCATGTGCATGCATGTAATATTTGCACCAAAACCTATGCACAATTTGGGCTCTCAAGTACAAGACAACACATTGACCCATCTCCCAAACCACCAAGGTATGTCATGTGCACACAAAGAAGATTAGCGCTTGCCCTTAGGGAGAGACTGCAAGAGAATTATGTTCAATTGTAGGTACCGAAGATTCCAAGGATCCATGTGCCCTTAGCTCTTTTTCAATGCTCCTTCGACCTTCGACCCACCATGAAAACTCACCAAGCAAATCCCAAGAATACCCTAACTATAGGAGACATGTCACTGTACCACCACTCCAGCCACAACTTACCTTGTACCAAGAAGATCCTGCAATCAACAATTTGAAGTAATCCTCGATGGACAACACAATTGTCTCTAGAATCCACAACTTTGATGCAAGCTAGATCATGCCATCTATGATTGGTGAGTTCTATGGGACTAACACTAGTCTTGCGGGGGGGGGGGGATAACATTGCCCACAAGAAGCAATGCTGGAGCATAATATATTGGCACAAATGGAGAATATTTTTTGGATTGTTCCATGGTAATTCAAAGATCATTATTTGTAATGTGCACAAAGTAGTTGGATAATTAAATCACCGAGTAATTACATTAGTTGAATTAAGTTGCCATGTAAACCCATAATTTAGGCTCAATCCCATGCAATTTGTAATATTAGCATAGACTTTTGAGACAAAACAGAAAAAGATTTAATTCTATAATCACCATAGGAAAAGCATGCAATAAATCGTGACCAATCACATTGGACCAAAAAGAGGATTGAATGCTTAAGAGGGAAGGGGAAGGCCTTACCCCTAAAAGTGTATGTTTAAAGGATGAGAAAGAATAGAATGAGCTATTCATGTGTGTGCAAACTTGGTGAGATTGATTTCTTGCTTCCATTGTGAGAGTGAGTGAGTGAGGAAGAGAGATTGAGAGGGAGAGGGAGAGTGTGAGTGAGAGTGAGGGACTAAGTGAGTAAAGCTCTTCATCTTCTCTCCTCACTCTCTCTTGCAATATCCATGCTCCTCTTATACATGTGGAGGTCATAGAGGGTTGAGAATCAAAGGTCACTCCCTTGGATCTTGGAGTTTGCCATGTGTTATTATCATGTTCGATGGAATGCCTAGCAAGCGTACTACAAGCGAATCATTATGTTTGTGGATCATGCTAGAGAGTAGGTAAGATATAGCCATTGTACTTCATGGATTGAACCTCTTGAACAAATAAGAGGGTGTCCAACATCCCATCATTGAGCTTGTGGAGTGCAACAAAAAAATTGGATTACAAAGCTATGAAAATGCATCTTTGTTGGTTGTAGTACTAAAAGCAAATGCCACAAGTTATATCATCCACAAAGTAAGTGCATTTTAGTTAGTTTGATGTTGTCCTTGTGGAAGATAGTATTCAACATTTACTTTTGTATAGCAATGAGAGAGATATATGATCCTAATATATTTGACTAGGTGTGATGTTATCTTTGTGAAAAATATTGTTTAGCCTTTACTTTTGATACCAAACATATAAACATATGCTCACAAGATATTTGTGGCACTTTGTTCCTCCTTTCAATGATGGGCAGTCAAATTAGCACCAAATGAGGTAGTTTCAACCCACACAAGTTTCTCAAATCAACAAATCACGCTATTTCTAATGCAAATGTGAATGATACACTTCTTAATGAGAGAGTAGAAATTGAATAGTTTAGGATTATGCCAAAATGGCTAATGCAAATTTTTTGTTACAGTAAATTGGACACACTTTATCTAGTCGTACTTGTTCTAACTCTCATAATGCCTCTTATGCATCATATATTTATACATTCGCTATTTTTAATTTGTGAGATGAGGATGAGCTTGTCTCTTTTGAAGGGGTACAAGACAAAATTAGATGGTTATTATGCAATCTCATTATGGTGCTATTGTCAAAAATGGTACTTGGTTCTTATGTGACTTGCCTTGTGGGAAAAGGGCCATTGGTATCAAGTGGGTTTACAAGTTGAAAGGAAAGCTAGATGGTTGAGTTGATTGGTATAAGGCTTAACTTGTGGCAAAGGGTTATACTTAGTAGACAAGCACTCACCCTGATGAAACCTTTGTTCCCACTTGCTACATGATATACAACATTTGTGTACTAGTAGTTCATAATGGTTGAATGTACATCAATTGGACATTAAAATTGCATATTTGAATGGTAGATTTCATGAGGAAGTGTATGTGTTTATAGAATTGTGGTTTTGTTCAAAAGGGGTAGGAAAAGAAAGTGTGCAAATTAAAGCATTGTATGGTCTGAGAACATAGATACATACTTGACTCCATGTGGTTTCTAGAATAGTTCAACGAAGTGCACCTTGGGATTGGTACGAGAAGATACATATATACTTGACTACATTGGTTTCTAGAATAGTCTCTAACTGTGAGCATCTTATATGTTAGACATGAAGAGTGCCTCTAGTAATTTTGGTATATTTTCAATTATATATTTATCATTAATCCTAATGAGTCACATATTGTTGATTTTAAGGCTCAGTTGAATGCGGATTTTGACATGTCAAATTGGGCCTATTGCATCATTATTTAGGTATTTAGTTAATGCAATGTGATAGATGTATTGCTTTGTGCCAAAAAAATTATGTCAAGACACTATTGCAGACTCTATCAACAAGTTGTTATATGTATGATTTATCTATGAAGTATGAGGCCCAATGTTTAATTCGTAATCTCATAGATGAGCAAGTTTACACATAGCATATCTTTTGATATTTGACTGTGCTCAACACCTTGGATTGTTTTATTCCGAAGGGGGATCTTTACTACTATGAACTTACAGGCTTTTTTAGATTTTGACTAGCCTGGTTGTTATGACACTCCTATTTCCACAACTAGTTTTTGCTTCATGTTTGGCAACTCATGCATATCATGGTTGAGTAAAAAGCAACCCAATGTGACTAGTTCTAGTTGTGAATCTGAGTATAGGGTAGCTTTCACAACTACAATTGTATGTGTTTCCTTTTATGCATTTTTGTTGATTTGGGTGTTGCACAATCATTTGGCACTACCATTTGCACTATTAATTAGAATACATTGGCAATTACATGGAACTTAGTGTTCTATGCTCATATTAAGCACATTGAGGTGCATTACCATTATGTAAAGGAGACACTCTTTGTAGGAGAAATCACCTTGGCCTATGTGCCAACACGAGATAACCTTATATATTCTTTTACAAAGGCTTTATGTTTTAAGAAGTTTGAAGATTTTCACAAGGCTTTAGACTTACTCCCCTTTGTAGCTTGATTGTAGTCCACTAGTCATAGCACTTTCCTTTTCTACACTCCTAGAAGGGATCTATTAGTGTTATATTCTCACTATTACATACACTTTTGTCTATTTTCATAAATCTAGATTTATAAATATTAGTTTAGGGTTTATATAATCTATTTTTTCACTCTCATATTATTCTTTCATTCTCTCTCTCTCTCTCTCTCTCTCTCTCTCTCTCTCTCTCTCTCTCTCTCTCTCTCTCTCTCTCTCTCTCTCTCTCTCTCTCTCTCTCTCTCTCTCTCTCTCTCTCTCTCTCTCTCTCTCTCTCTCTCTTGTTTTGATTTTTTTGTCTTCTAATTCTCTCTCTCATGTGTTTTGATTATTTATCTTTTATTTTTCATATAATAATTATTTGTTAAAAATGTTGTCTCTCTCTCTCTCTCTCATTTTTATTTAAATATTTTATAATAAAATATGTTATTTTTTATTTTTACAATTTCAAACATTTTAATCTATTTTTTGTGTAATAGTTTTTTTTCCATTCTTCTCTCTCTCTCTCTCTCTCATATGTTTTGATTAATAGATCTTTTAGTTTTTATGTAATAATTGTTATTTTCATGTTGTCCTCTCTCTCTCTCTCATGCATTTTTGATTATTTATCTTCTATTTTTTACAATAAACGTTTTAAAGAATTATTCTCTCTTTGTCTCTCTCTTTTAATTGAACTTTTTTGCAATAAAATATGTTATTTTTATTTTTACAATTACGAATGATTTTATCTTTTTATAAATTTAGCTTAATTCAATATTAGTTTTTCTCATGTTTCTCTCTCTCTTTCTCATGATCATTATATATTAGGAGAGGCAAGGCAACTAATTGAGAGAGAGAGAGAGAGAGAGAGAGAGAGAGAGAGAGAGAGAGAGAGAGAGAGAGAGAGAGAGAGAGAGAGAGAGAGAGTGTGTGTGTGTGTGTGTGTGTGTGTGTATTTGTGCAAAACATAGTTTAATTAGAAATTTATGTATTTGATCTATAGTTGTAAATAGAATCAATGTAATTTTTTACTCTCGATTCGATTCATGTCAACTGCTTCATGTCCAAGCACACATTTTGCACAATATGGATAATGTTGAAGCTTATCGATTTATATACGACTTAATCTCCAAGCACATATTTTGCACAGTATGGAGCATATTGAAGCTTCTGGTGCAATGAACAATGCATTTGTATCATCTATTGTGTATTGCCTCCCCACTACATGATTACCTGTGTGTGAAATGAAAGAGATTGCAAGAAAAAAGTTTGTTCATTGTGTGCTTAAGCATGTTAATGAATATAACAATAATGTTGGATGCTTAAGGATTATTCGTCGATTGAATGCAATTAAAAAGCAAATGAAGTCATTAAAATAAACAACAAAGTGCTTTAATTTCTCTTAGTAAAGATGTTGGTACTCACATGTAGAGGATCGAGAAAATATTAGATGAAAAATATGAAGGAAACTTGGCTGATGTAGTGACTATGCAAGGCAAGTTAGAAGAAATACTATACAGGAGAGATATATAAATATATTCAAAAATAGTGGCCACCAACATCTTTGAAAAATCAAGAAGACAAGCTAGAACAACTTGCTAAGAGTGTTGGCCATATAAAGGATGGAGTGTGTGAGTTACTTGCTCACAAAAATGATAACATTCATGCAACACAGAGCACTTCTCTAAATGTACAAGTTATCTCTTTCAAATTTTGTCTCAATAGGTTTTCGACAATGTTAATCCAGATGAGTCGTCTCTTAGGCTCATTTCCAAATCCATAGTTCCCTTTACATATGCAATATTTGAAAGAACTTTTTGATGAATCATCTTATGAAACTCTCAACATTTTTATGTCTATTTGTTATATTGTTTACAATCTCTCTCTCTCTCTCTCTCTCTCTCTCTCTCTCTCTCTCTCTCTCTCTCTCTCTCTCTCTCTCTCTCTCTCTCTCTCTCTCTCTCTCTCTCTCTCTCTCTCTCTCTCTCTCTCTCTCTCTCTCTCTCTCTCTCTCTCTCTCTCTCTCTCTCTCTCTCTCTCTCTCTCATTTCAATGCATCATGCATTGTTAGATGCAATTAAGAAACAATTGAGAATGTTATGAAATAGTCAAACTATGTAGGTTTCTCTCAACAACGATGCAACTTATTCTCTACAGAGGATTGAGAAATAATTGTAAGATAGATATAAAGGGAGCATCATCTACAAGAGGTTAGAGAGGTAGTACTTATACAAAGGATAGAGTGTGTGAGTTAACTCCTATATAAAGGATAGTTTATATTTTTTCTAGTTATAGTATGCTTTTTGATTTGGCATTGTTTCTTTTTAACACTTATGTCAACATTTGTATTAAAACTAATATGAAGATATTTTTTATGTTACTATTTTATCTTAGGTCATCCCAACAATGGTACTCATAGTGTATTCTATGAGTAGAGATCACATTAGATGTATGTAGGCAAATATTGAACATGAATAGAGCTAAATGTAGACACATTGCAAGAGTAAAATTATAATAGCTACATCACCTTATATGGGATATATGTGGATGCAATGGCATGCAATCTCTCACACACTTGATAAGTAATGAAGTTGGTGTCCAACAATGTGATAAACATAAAAGCAGTATAGGTGTTCAAATACCACCCATGCCATGTCAACACGAGTGTAGTGCAAATAAAACAAATCCAAATGGTGGATTAAGTACATGTAGGCAAATGCTTAACATTACTAGAGCTAAACATAGGTGTACAACAAAAGCTAGAACATAATATGGGATTTTAAATGAACTCAAAATCCATCAACAAGATAATGCATATAGAAGCAATTTACATGTTCAAATGCTAAGTGTACCAATTTTCCCTTCTCTCCATGGAAGACCCCTACAAGTATCGGCATCGTGCCCATTGCTCAACAAATCAATGCAACTACAAATAATACAAATATTGATATGCTATATAAGCATTATGAAAATGGCCCTCCATTCTTTCTCCTGAAAATGATGGATTTTGTTCAATTCTCCATGAAATGCCACCTAATCTAGAAGTTCATCCCTCAACAGCTATTTTACGTTTCCAACAAGGAAATGTGGAAACAATTAATATGCTTTGTGAGGTTTGTGAGTATTGCATGGCTATGTCATGGCAATCCAAGACCAACAATGTATATGTTGTTTCTATTGGAAATATTATTGCAGAGGTGAAGATTTACTTTTAACAACATCCACAACTTTTGTGTAGTTTGTTGGACGACTCACATCCACAAAGTATAAAATTTAAAAAAAAAAACATATGTGCACACAATAGTACTTTGGTGTTTGTTTCTATGGATGCAAACTTTGATGAGATTTTGTCTCAAAATGGAACTGGTTAACTTTTCAGGTCCATGGATCAATATATCATCGCGTAAGTTCTTTACTTCCAAATGAGAATGAACAACAGATGCCAAAGTTTGCACAACTTTATGTTTATGATACCAAACATGAGCTATCGAATCGCATGAAGGTTATGTTTGGGCTTTTGTCAAACTTATTAGAGGAGTATGAGAATCTATCCACTTCTAAACAATATTATGTTCCAACTGTGAGTGAAGTTGCTACAACTATGCCTGGACAAGGTGATGATGACACGCTTGACCATTGTAATATTCAAGTTTGCACTTGATAAGGGCATTTTGATTACTATATCTAACTTGCCTAAGGCATATATGCCTTTATTATATGTTCTTTTATTTCCAAATGGAGAGAATGGATGGCATATTTGAGTTCCTTATAGATATGTGGATCCTTAATTATGTACTAAAAATCTCATAAACAAAGGTTGTGTTAGTCAAATGCAATATTATGCTTTTCGATTTCAAATTCACGATGACACTAATGCATATCTCTTACATGGTCGCTACTTGCTACAACAACAGTACATTGTTGATACTTGTTACAGTATTGAGCAATGTAGATTAGCTTGATGTTGTCATAGCAAACAACTCTGGAAGTTGAAATATATAAATACAATGAATGCCATGGATGCAGTTGATACTAATATTGTTGGAGTTGTTGTGGGCAAGAGAATAGTATTGCCATATTCTTTTGCAAGAGGACCTAAATTCATGCACTAATTATATCGGGATATTATGGCAATTGTGTGTAGCAAAGAAAAGTATAATTTGTTTATTACCATGACATTTAATTCTAAGTGGCAAGAAATTATGGATGATTTGTTGCCAGGGAAATCTATTTGAGTGCACAAGTTTTTTGTGAGAAACATAAGGACACGATGAAATTGATAGGAAAGAAAAACTATTCGGCAAGGTTGCTAGGTATGTGTCTATTATAGAGTTTCAAAAGAGGGGCTTACCTCATTCACACACACTCTTGATATTAGAGCCATGTTTTAAGCCCTTAAAACCACACCATTATGACATATTGGTGTGTGTCAAGCTTCCTAATAAAGAAAAATTCCCATCTTTGTATGAAATTATCTCTAAATGCAACATACATGGTCCAAACGAGGTGTTCAATGGAAGAGGTCCTTGCACAAGGGATGGCCAATGTACAAAAACAATGTCCAAAGAACTACAATTGATAGCATTGGCTATCCTTTATATAGACATTGAGATGATAGAAAAAAGCTTAATGTCAAGGGTAACATCTTGGACAATCAATAGTTTGTGCCTTACAATCCTTATTTGAGTTCCAAGTACTATGCTCATATAAATGTAGAGGTGTGCTCGACAATTGTAGTAGTAAAATATTTGTATAACTACATTTTTAAGGGCCATGATCATGCAACTATTCGATTTATAACTATGCATGGTTATACATCCAATAATGGAAATGATAGGCCAAATATCGATAAAATTGAGAGCTATTTAGATGTGTGATATGTATCAACTTTGGAAGCATGTTGGCAAATATTTAGATACAAACTTCACGATGAGAAACCCAATATTCAATGGTTGCAAATTCATTTTCTTGGAGAAAATAGCATTGCTTTTCATGACTCTAATAATTTTCATAATGTGGTCCAAAATGACAATGCTAAAAAACCAACTCTTATAGAGTGGCTTACTTGCAATCACCTTCATCCTAAGGCAAATAACATTCTCTATACTAATACTTTCCAATGTACTAAGTTTAGAACGTGTAGAAAAAAATGTGAACAAAAAAAAGCAAAGAAATGCATGTGGTTAAATTTATTTTGTTACTCCTACATATGGAGAGAGATAATACTTGCATCTACTCCTCACTATATGCAAGGGATATACTTCATTTGGGGCATTGCATATGGTTGAGAATGTGATGTATTTTATATTTAAGGAGGCGTGCATGTCAAAGGGTTTGTTGGAAACTAATGAAGAATGGAAAACATGCTTGCATGAAGCTATATTAATACAAATTACCACACATTTAAGAGCTTTCTTTGTGTCTATTTTGTTTTTTTTATCACCTTGCCCAATATGGTGTACTTTGGTACGCATTTTTGATGCCACTAATAGAGGATATAGTGCATCGATTGTCTTTGCAAAACATAAAAATATTTATTGATAAATTTTTTATTTATTTACATATATACAAAGCAATTTTATATAAAGTATTGTAAAAAAATGTAAAACCTAAAAGTTATTTGAGTTTGAATTTTCTGTATCAAGTGTTGTTTCAATTTTACTATCATCAAAGTTGTTATCTTTGTTCTCTTTGCTTGTTTGTTTTTATTTTATTTTATTATCATAAGGTGAGTTATCTTTTGAATTGATTAAAGAAACTCAAAAATGATAATAATGACTATTTTTTAGTTTCCTTAAGTCAATTGTTTTTTCGTTGCTCATTTATTTTTTGTGTAATATTCTTAGTTCAAAGATGTATTATCTTTATAGTTGATATTATTTAAGAATAAAAAAATCAAGACTACTTTTTTATACTTTTATAAATATGTTTTATTAGATGGCACAATTAGTCTTCCAATATTATCATGCATGACCTTATCAAATGCAATTGTTAGAGGCATTACCACCATTAGCAAATAATGATATCATTCATTTATCTTTTTGGAGGGTAATCAAAAGATTACCAATAAATGGGTTTACCAACGGAAACTCTCCTTTATGTATATAGATTTTATATTATGGTTATATCTAGTGATATTACATTATGCAAACAAATGATGACTACATTATATGCTACTCACACACTAGACAGATACCAAACGATTGGAGTAAATGGGAGTTCTAGGATCTCTCTTGTTTTGTTACTATACATTAGTTTCATCCAAATTTTGCTAATCTGAGAGGGGACGTGGCACATCACCCTTATATGTTGTGTGACCCACATCAACTTTCAATATTTCAAGCAGAAAGAGGAAGCTATCTTTCCAATAATACTAAGGATGATTTAGATAAATGGATGTATAAGTCAAATTTATGTGAGCAATGTGACTAATGTTATTGATTTCTTTCTAGATATTGAAGTTAAGAGATCATCTATTGTAATTGATGCATTATCAAAAAGTGAAACTATATTTTTGAAGATCAAGTTATTTTTTCAATTTGATATGAGACAATGAATCTTTCTTATTTTTTAAAATGTATATTTTTATTTATTTATATTTTAGTATATTTGAGATACAAAAAATTAGATTATACACTAATCTTTTTATGGTACTTTAGTATTACTATAAGTAAGGATATTGCTTGCATATTCATATATAAGTGCATGTGTAAGTTAAATTTATGTGGTGAATTCGAACAACATTCTTAGTTTAATTTTAGATACACCCTAGAATCATATTGAAAAATATTTAAATATTATGTACATTTATATAGAATGTTATTAAATGTATAAAGTCAAATGAGACATGCATTAGGATGCGAAGTACCTTGAGTCATACAAATATTGGTGCTTTGAACTCAGTGTGAAGTGGAAAGAGAATTATGATGTGAAGCACTGGGAGAAAATGATGCAAAGCATCGGGAGAATCTAAGCACAAAGTGCCTTGTATTTCATATAGAAGATCTCTATCATAGCTTAAATGGTTAAAATTCATGCATTTTGTGCAAATTTCCCACTAAATTGGGGTATGGGTGTTTTGCTTTTAGGGGTTCTCACTTTAATGGCACTTTTGTCTTGTACAAAATCCATATATTTCCTTATGTATGCATATACTAGTGCCGTGTACAACTTATACATAAGTATTAGTGTAGATAGGCCATATTCATCATGCATATCTTCTAATGCATTTATAAACTCCTTTTTTGCTACAATCTCTTGTGATAAATTGCAATTTCAAAGATTTTGTTTATCCAATCTTCTATGTGTGACACAACCACAATGAATCATGCATCCTCATCAAAAAAGAAAGACAGAGCCATTTGTTTTCTAGAAAAGTAAGCCAATGCATTGATGTGATATTCCTTACCAAGCATTTTGAGGAAGTCGAATTGATATTCCAATCATGATCCTAATTGTCCTCATGGTGTGCCTTACACGCTTGATGAATTGCTTTTGTTGGAATCTCCATCTCATTTCAATATCAAACTCAAATCTAAGCTCGATACTGTTAAGAGAACACATGTTAAATTCCTTCTATGCGGATCCAAATGTCACTTTTTAAAGAAGGTGCCTTACTACTACGCTTTGGCATTCCTATCAAGTTCATGAAACTTGATGTGGTTATAGCTACTAAGAAGCAAAGAACTCCAGTTTATCAACAATAACATTATCTACACATGATGATTTTGAGCTCCTAAGTGCTATAGTAGTAGAGAGCATGCCTCAACGCACTACGTATCAATCAAACATAGAAGGAAATACATAGCTATGCTCTCTTAAAACTATGTTTTGGGTTGAAACCTCTTTAAAAAATGGTTTGGGTTAAAACCTATTAGCATTCCTATTCCTTAAACTGATAATTCAAAACATCTTAGAGTTTGATAAGTTATTGAATGTAGAATTCAAGAAACCAATCACACCAATGAAGCTAGTTGGTTGTCTCCCATAGTGGTGGTTTCAAAGAAAAAAGTAAAATTATGGTTTGTGTCGGTTATTGCAAGATGAATGCAACAATTGTTTTTTACATTTTATATTGCCATTTGCAGATTCATTGTTGCTAGATGATGTTACGAGTCACCAGATGTATGGTATCATTTATGTGTTTTCTAACTACAACCATAGCATAATGACACTTATGGGCATGCATAAAATAACCTTTTTTTTTAGTGTGGAGCATTTGTAAACATAGTAATGAACTTTGGTTTGAAGAATGGCCCTATTGAATTTCAAGGAGTAGTACAACAAACATTGGATCCATATTTGACTTCTTTTATATGCACGTTTAGAATGGTTTTTGTGTATTTGGTGGATCTAAGGCGAACCTTCTATATCATTTGAGGTTGTGTTTTGAGAGGTGTTGCATGTTTGCGATGTCCTTAAACCTTTTAAATCAAAATTTTCATTAAAGTAGGATGTGTTGTTTGGTCATATCATTTTTGAAGAAGGGATGGCAATTAATCCTAGGAAGATTGAAGTAGTAAGCAAGGTCTAGCAACCAAAGATAGTGCATGAAGTCATGTGATTTGTTGGCCAAGGTAAATGACATAGCATGTATTTGAGATATTTGGCCAATATATTCATCCACTAACTACTTTTATTAAGAAGGGAATGCACTTTGCATAGAGAGATACATAGGCAAAGGCCTTTAAAAATATGTTGATGGTGACTCCCATTTTACAACCTCTTCAATAGAATCTTCACTTTCGTGTTTTATGGATGGATCAAATGTGACAATCAATGCTATTTTCATGCAAGATAAAGTTCTAGGCTAGTATCATCTAGTGCATTACTTGCTAGCTAATGAAGTTACAATTCACTTGGATCATCAAGCTCTATTATATCTTATCAAAAGCAATAGTTGATAAGTCAACTTACTCAATGGATGTTACTAGTACATGAGTTTTATTATTTAGTTGTGCAAACACCAAGGAAGAAGCATACCTTTTGAGTCAATTGGATGGAGCATGATAGCGGCATTAATGACCAATTGCTTAAGGTTGGGATGTTTGATTGTGCTAGATATAGACTCTGATTATGACCAGCTCTCCTGAAGTTTTCCTTTCAAGTAGTGCAATTGACTCTTTAAGTGCCAATGAATGCAAGAAGATAGCCTATCATAGCAAGTCATTTTAGGTTGTTTTTATTTGGTTACATAAACAAGGATACATTATGGAGTTGTGTCCCCCAAGAAGAGCAAAGAGAGCAAGAGTGACAAACTTGCCATGGTGACCTGCGTCATGGGGTATTACCCACCACTCAGCAAGCCCACAAGCACGAAAAGTGCAACACGACATGACACAAGTAAACACCAAGTGACATGGGGTCAAAAAACAAGGGCCCCTCTTAAGGGATGAGAGTTGTATTTCTAGTGAGCATAAAGGCAAGAGAGTATGTTCAAGGGAGCCGAAGGGCTTGAGGGACTTGGTTTCATAGGTAAGGGTGGTGATATCAACACATGACGCACTTGGTTCAACATCGTGGGGTGAGGGACTAGCACAAGAGGCTCATATCCCTCGTAGTCCTTAAGGAAGCATATAAAGGTCTTTTGGGTGGTCATTTTTCAAGAGAAATTATAGGTTGAAAGATTTTGCGATTGGTTTGTAGTGGCCTATAGCCTTGAATGGCTCCTATCAATTTGCCAAAACATATGTCAAGTAGCATAATTACCTTAGTCTTAGTTTAAGAGATTAGCATAAGTTGTGACAACTAAGGCTAGGTATAAAAGGAGAGAGATGTAACATCTTTGTAATTGCAGATCAATTATAATTCTTCTCCTTTGTAGTTTCCATCCTCCCATCTTTCATGGCGATGAGTTTCCATGACCACCATTGCAAGAGGTGAGTTTCTTGCTATTCATCCATGTCCACTTTTGTATCTCATGGCTATGGCTACATTGTCATATGCATCATGCGACTTGTCTTATGGCTATTCTATATCTGGAAAGCACTAGTTTTATTTTTTGGTTAATGGTTCCCTCCATTACATTGATATCAAAGCAAGTCGTTGATCCAATCAAGACATCATTTTCAAGCTTTTGTGTGGTCCCAAGCATGAAAGATTGTTTGCAGTTGTTGAAGATATAGTCTTTGTTTGGTTATTTCCTCTAAATGTGACTAGGCAAGCTATGCTATTTTAAATCATGGTCATCTTGAAGTTTTTGTCCAAGATCTAGAGCAACATTGTGGTCTTCTTCCCAATTCAGTAAGCTACCATCAAAGTTTGAACCCTTTTGGACAAAATAGGAGCCTATAGGGGATAGAGTCCACTAAAATCATTTTTACTTTTTGAAAGATGGTTCTTCTTAAGCTCTTCTCAAGCTTCTCTTTGAAACTTTCATGGTGGATTTACTCTCTTATCTCTTCACTATGACTTCAAAGCTTGCCAAAGCTTGATTCTACTTACCTTGTGGAGCATATCCATGATCATTTTTTTATGGTTTCACTTGGCCACTGCCGTTAGATTTTAGGTGCAAAATGTGTTGAATGCAAGCCTAGACATCATCAATCATCTCCATGAATCTCCACAAAATCATTTTCCATTAGCATTGAGTTTTGCTATTACTTTGATAGGATTGTTCATTGGTCACAATAGAGCCTTCTCAAGCTTTCTTTCATGATATATCAATAACAAGGAAACCCTAACAAGCAGGGCACTTAGATGGACAACAAGATTTGAAGACATTGGAGCTATTTCATGAATCAAAGTATTGCTTTCTTACACCAAGAGGTCGGTCATTGGAACTTTGTGGGAGCAATATTCCTTATTTATGAGCTGTTCTCTTCAATAATCCACTCTTTCAAGTAGGCAGCCATTTAAACCAAGAATTTGGAGCAAATTTCATTGAATGACAAATCTACAAATAGGGCAGAATTAGCCACAATTTCATTCTTAGTTGAGCATTAAGTTACCTTTGTCCCAAGGAGCATCACAATTGATCAGTAACATCAAATGCCATGGAGTAAGCATCATTTCATGTGGCTAAAAACATTTAAGAATGCAGTAGTACATAGCAGATGGCATTGATTTTTAGAGTTGATTCATGAAGATAACAACCACATTTTTCCTTAGAAAGATCATTCTTAGAAAGGTCTTTAGCTTACTTAAAGAGAGCTCTTTGGAGAGCCAATGTGGACCAACAACTTGTGTATCTTATATAGTGACCGGTAGCAATTTGTGTATCTCAATGTGATGGCACTAATTTTTAGAGTTGATTCATGAGGATAACAACCACATGTTGGCTCAAAAAGATCATTTTTAGAAAGGTATTTATCTTACTTAAAGACATCTCTTTGGAGAGCCAACATGGACCAACAACTTGCATATTTGAGGTAGTGACCGGCAACAACTTGCATATCTTAGCATGATTAGCAATTGGCTTGTTTTAGTGGTAAAAACAACCATAAGCTTTTGGAGACTGTGTTTCTTCATGGATTCCAAAAGCACAAGTGGAAGAGAATATAAGTTTTTTTGACACATCAGCTAAATGCACGACTACATTAGTTGCATTGCTAGCAAGCATTCCATCAGTAACTTTGTTATCTCCCAAGTCAGTAGGGAGGAAATGAAGTCTATTAGGCTTTAGAAATAACATCTTTCAAAGTTAGAATAACTTTGGAATTCTCTCATGAGATGTTATCCATCTCTATCTACTCCATAGTGGCAGTAGGTTAGTGTGAATACTTTACGCTTTGTGACAATAGACAATGACAAAACAGTAGATCTTTACCTTGCTTTAAGGTAGCAACAATGGGGAGTTATGCAACAAATGGCACTTGTTTTGCCTAGCCTTTCAATTTCTTTTTAGGTTTGACATGATAGCCTGTATTTTTAGGCTCATAGGATAGCAACATGGCAATTCTAAAGCAACATGTTTGCGAGATTTTGGTGTAGATTCAAGGACAATAGACACTAGTATTGTTGATGTAGAAAGCACTAACATTGTGAAGCTCACATAGTAATTACAGTTGTGACAAGTGGTGAATGCTTAGGGACAATAAGAATTGGTGAAATTTCAAGAAAAATAGCCATTTATCTTTAGGGAAACAGTTCAACATATTTAGTAGGACGACATGATTCAGCATCAGCATCAGCATCACAAAGCATGTGTTTTCCTGAACTTGAACTTTTGCCCTAAAAACATAGTGAGCATCGTTCATCCTTGTAAAGAGTTGCTAATATTCTAGATCTCTATATGCTATCCATAGCAAGAATGATGCATGTTACTAATGTTGTAAGCACTTGGTGCAGTTCTTGAGAGTCAACTATATAGGTGCAAAGAGGTCACTGGTTTTCTAACATATCTCTTGTCTCCATAATCTAAATGTGAAGTCAATTGTGTGCACAAAGTAGTGATAATCTTAATGATTGCTATCATAATAGTGGAGCAATAAACCCCTAGAAAACCACATGTCTTTATATCAACTTATATGCTTGCACCTACTCTTGAATTAGAACCAGCAACTATGAGAACATGAGAATCATATTATCGATGATTTTGTAGGCTTTGCAAATTGCTAGCATTGGATTGCTCATAAAATGAGATTGAATTACTATATTATTGGAGAGGTGACCCTACAAGTAATGTGGTACATGATATCCAAGATGACCATTGAAGATTGTAAACAATCCAAGCTCCTGATTGCAAAAAGTTCAAGCTCTTGATCCTTGAGATGCTAGAAACTTTGCATATGCCAAGGCAAGCATAGTTGTAACTACTGCTAATCCAAGTGCATTAGTTGCTCACATCTCTCATCTCAATTTCTATTCTAAACCAAAACATATCCCAATTGCAATAATATGTGCAGTTACCTCAAACTTGGCAAACACAGGTGGTTTGTAACACTTTTAAGTGTCAAGTAACACCTCTTTCAAGAACCTTACAGCAAATCTAGAGAAACAATATTATGATTTCAATAGCATGTTTTCAAGGATAGCAAGTACAATAGGTGCTAAATTGCAGCTCATGATTCAATCTATGATAATGTTTTGCATAGGCAGACAAGCTATTAATTACTAAGCTTTTTCAAGAAGGGTACATTGGCAATATAGATCCATCTTTGTGTTTCCTACTAGGAGATCACCCCCCAATCCCCATTTTACAACTTTAGCACGTATGACTTGTTCTAGTTTTTTAGAGTAGAGTATCTTGAAATCAATGCAATCCACATAATTGTATTTTTCACTAGAAATCTATCAAAAATTTGTAGTATCTCTTATTGAATTCATTGCCATTGTTATAATGCTTAAGTAAAGACGATGACCATCAATAGCTTAACCTTATCATATGCAACATCTACCACAGACTTTGACATAATAATATGAGGCTTCTCAACTAATAAGACAAAGCATATTACAACACTTGACACCCAATTACAATGAATCGTTCAAATCAGCCCCATAGATTCAATCATGAAGTTTATGAAGCACTTCCATCATATATGCAACATGGTCATGGTTATGATCATGGGTAGCATCATGCTTATTCATACAGTCACATCATCCATATGAACCATCTTCATTTGGGAAACAACATGTATATACATATGGGAAGCAACTTGCAAATTATTATTTCTATGAGCAAAGTTCCATTGGGCAACATGAGTATGGCCAGCTTTATTGTTAACATGCAAATGAAAATGTCGTTACTTGAAGTCAAAGTTAAAGTTCTTTTGGGTAGTGTGAATATAGGCAGCATGATGATCATCATCATCTTTTGGAAAGCATGCTCATAATCAATATTCTTTTGGGCAACATGATGTATTTGATCATTTTTATTTGGGAAAATTGTCTTATGAGCAATGGTCTTATGATGAATATTTTCATTATAATGATGATTTTCAACCCAAAACAAGGGTGCATGATGATACTATTTTAGCTACCACAAGGATGGGTTAATGCATTAGAAAAGAGTTCCAAATGCTTACAATGGGACACCTATTTTATCTACACCAGATACAAAAATGGACATACCATATCCATGAGATATAAAAATAAGTATCAATCTAACATTCTTTGCCATGAGATACCATAGGCATGGACACACTCTAAAACAAGTATCATTCTTTTGCCTTGCACTTATCCTTGTGATGGGGAGACCATATTTCATTGTATTTAAAGCATAATCTTTTTGATTGCATATCCCTCAACATGTCATTAGATAGGTACTTGCCACATGCATTGTTCGATGAAGGAATAACCATAAAATTATCATATTTGAATTCTCTATTTGCCTCTGCAATAGGCTTTGAAGGAGTATCTTGTCTGTGCTACACTAAGTCATAAGCATAATGTGACTTGGCTATGGCTATTTGGTTTCTTGAATTCTTACAAATGTTGTTGTTGTTTTTTTTTTTTTGTTAAAGGCTCCCTCCATCACAACATATTTAGTATATCATCAAAGGAGGGCCAACCACACGCTTGGGTTAGTATGCAATACCACCTATTACTCCTTTTTGAGACACTTTAGAGATGGGGCATTAATTTTCTATGGTCCATTAAGCCACCTACAAAGTATATGTATAATCAGTATGTTTTGGTACGCACAAATTGCACAAAAGTGAGTTCAAGAACAAGTCCTAAAGGATAATACATCAAGTAGTGTTGCTAAAGTTTTGTATTCTAACATTAGGACATAAAGATTTGATTAGTAATCAAGACAAATGTTTCCTAACAAAAAAAAAACATTATTCTACATGAAGATTCTACTCCTTATCATCCATAGGTGAATGATCAAGCTAAAAGCTCTAACAAAATTTTGATGCCGAAAATAAAGGGAGAGAAGAACTAGATTTTGCACTTTGGGCTTTCTAGATTGTCTATAAGGTAACAACAATGCGATATATGGGTTGGAAGCTGTGGACATATGGAGTTTAAAGTACCTTAACTAAGAATTGTTGTAGAATTCAAGTTGTCTCTTGAAGAGTCCATTTAGCATAAGTAGAACTAATTGTTGCCATCAAATTATCTCAACCTATATGTTTTGTGTTATCTAGTGTGGGAGGCATTCATGGGTTAATCAACTTATAAAGAACGAGTTTATGTTGGCATGTATGATTTGAAGTTGGGGAAATAGCTATGCAACTTCTTTTTTGTTTGAAGATTCCATGTGTTGTTAATCTATTTCTTCTTTAAAGCTAATGCCATAAGAGGCTTTAGCTTGACTCTGTCACCCTTGTAACCTCTCAACAACCGTGGTGATGTGCACCTATAATATGAAGAAGAAAGCAAGGAAAGTTGAGATGATGGAGCTACCATCATGGCACGAATTCATATTTTGGATAGTGCTAAGGAATGTTCTACACAAACATAATTAAATACTTACCATCCCAAGGAGCTATAGTGTTCCATCTCCATCTAATAAGGGCACATTCTAAGGCTCATTTTTAAAGATTCAGATAATGCAAAAATGTAGTAGTGGCTACATGATCTACTTTAGCTACGATGCTAGCATAATGTTTATGCTCCGATATAGTTGGAACCTTGAGGAAAACAAAGGGGAATATTGGGGGTCTAGTTCAATTTAGTCTAGCCTTAGTGGATGTCTTTCACTTGCCCTATAGTGATAAGCCACAAGTATGGAAGTGCTCACAGTGTGAGATGCAAGGAGAGTTTGGTGAAGTGATAGGGACCCACCATATTTATACCTTGTGAGATCTTGCATCACTCATAAAACTACGTTTTGCTAATTCATAGAGTGGGCCATGTAGGTTGTGAAGACTAACACCATTAGTCAAGAGGAGTACATCGTGCACCTTGTGAAGACTAATGCCATTCTTGAATATGCTTACAACATTATGTGGTATACACAAAATGAATGCGTCCTTAGTTGGGGAAATCTAGTTTTGAGCACATTATGCTACAAGTTTACTTTTTTGGAACTTGGGAGAGAGAGAGAGCACAAGATTAGGATCTTTGAATAAGCATGTGGAGTTGCATGATATGAGAATATCTCTCTCTACCCCCATACAAGGAAGGTCAAAGCAAAGTTGCCTACAAGTTCTAATAATGCCTATGGGTTCCATGAGCATACCATTAAATGTGACCAAGGATGCATCCAATGTAAGCAAAGAAAAGAAAATCTGTGATAATTTGGAATTATTCCCTAAGTTTTAAATGAATAGATAAAATATATTCACTAAGAAGGCTAAGTTGAAGTTGGGAAAGCTAAATCTAGAGCTCATTTGGGGCAAAAGTTTGTTATTCTAGGGTCTAGTTCTACAAGTGGCATTGAGAACCAAAGCCTAATGAATCAAAGAGTGAGCACTTTGTTAATGGGATCTAACAAAAAGATGTTTAAGAAGGAAGGTGTTACATAACTTTTAATAGTGGACCAAGTATGTTAATTTTTGAAAGGCGTGTCTGGAAAGTCTATAATGGATGTAGAGGCTTTTGCAAAACTAAAATTGTGGTATGATAATGAGGTCTCAAAGATAACAAATTGTGGAAGTACTAGCAATGCCTACCCATAAGGATGTTCATGTGATCTAATAGGTTGATGATGTTGATGATAATGTATTGGGATTTGTTTTGAAATGCCACAAATGTGTTTAGGATGATGATAAGGAAATAATAAAGGAGACTGGAAAAGTCTCTAGTCTTTTTGTAGAAATTTTTGAAGTTATCTATTAATGAAAATTTTTAGATGTTTACAAATGATGCTTGTAAGGATAATGCTATGGATCTTGTGCCTATGGAGATTGAGAGGTTGAACATGTGGGGTTTTTGAGGATATAGAGCTAGACAAAATGAAAAACATATACCAATGTTAGTGATGAATGGAAAAATGATATTGAGGCAAAACTTGACACTATGATCAATAACAAACATGCACTCTCTCCAAATAACATAATCTACTAATTAAGTTGGTCAAATGAATTTATAATAATTTATTCACTTATTATATTATGTATACTAGGTGAAACCTCTCTCTCTCTCTCTCTCTCTCTCTCTCTCTCTCTCTCTCTCTCTCTCTCTCTCTCTCTCTCTCTCTCTCTCTCTCTCTCTCTCTCTCTCTCTCTCTCTCTCTCTCTCTCTCTCTCTCTCTCTCTCTCTCTCTCTCACACACACACACACACACACACACACACACACACACACACACACACACACAATTTGATAGATACATAAATTCAAAATCAAATATTTATTTATTTTTCCATCCTTCCTTTTCCCTCCAATTTAGAAATATTTTCTTGTGGTTTGACCACCTCAAACAACCATATTTCCTTATATTGCTTATTGATTGATTCATAATTAAGTAATGATCGTTTTTATCTCTCTTTCAAAATTATATTTTCTACTTTTTGGGTTGCATGAACTATCTCACTCTCTCTTTTAACAAAATAATGTATTTATGTTAAATGAATATACTATTGCATACTATTTTGTCTTAGAACATAGTGCTTAGTTGAAGTGACATGACATAATTTCAAAAGAGATACCAGATTACAATATGTTGATGGATTAAGGGTTGCATGAATGCACACGTACCACTCAGAGAGGGAGAATTTTGAGAGCTTAGAACACAATGTGTATTTGAGAGTTATCGAAGAAGTGGTTTTGCAAGACTATGTTTACCCTACAGTGCATGGGTATTTACACAAGACCAAGGAAACAAATATCCTACTGAAGGAAATAAGTGCCTCAATAATCTTAAGTATGAAATATTGTTACAAATCTCTCTAGAAGTGATGTGGTGAACAAGAGCTAGCACTTGTATAAGAAAGTGCTAAGTTGAGTAGACTAGGATCAGTCCATGGAGCTGAGTAAGCCCAAAGTTTTACAAAAGCCTTGAAACTTCTCAACAAGTGAAGCCTCTATGAAGCAATATATAAGGCCATCTTGTTGGCACATAGGCCAACTTGATCTCTCCTACAAATATCTCTTCTTGACAGAACGATCATGCACCTCGATATGCTTAGTGTAAGCATGGAATACTAGGTTTCATGCAATTGCTAAAATGTTTTGACTATTAGGGAAGATGGTGGTGGCACATGGTTTTCAAACACCTCCAATCAATCAAAAGGCATCCAAGCCAAACATAGTCAATAGTAGCTGTTGTGAAACCTTCACAATCCACAATGGAAGCAAAAACCACTTATGGATACCCAAGCATCATAACAACCCACCCTGTTAAAATCCAAAAATGCATGTATATTTGGTGAAAACAATTCCACCTTGAGATAAAACATCCTTGATTTCCAAGTATTGCTCATATAGCAAAATATATGCTTCATTACTTGCATAAATCTGATCATTTGTGAGACTACAAACTAAACGTCGGGCCTTGTAATACATACACAAATCAAGTATTCAACAACCTCTGAGTAGAGAAATATGTCAAAGCAGTCTCCAACATCATGAAGGCTTTACTTACAAACTTGTCTCCATAGTAGAAATAAACTTGTAATCCTCTTATACAAAAATATCTCAACATACTTTGTTTGGCACAAAGCAATGCCTCAATCATATTACTTAAATTGATTGAGTTTGTGCAAGAAGCAAGCTTTTTTTGGCAGCCTCGAGCTTTATTCCACATAGTCCACTTGGTCCTCTTTTTCTTTTGGGTATATATCAAGCACCAATGCTGCTCCTCAGTTGCCACCACCACCACCACCACCACTAGCACTATCACTACCACCATGATATCTTACTCTCTCTCCCCTCATTGAAACCACAACCAATTCTCCCCTCTCTCTCTCTCTCTCTCTCTCTCTCTCTCTCTCTCTCTCTCTCTATGTTGGGAACCAATAACTGACAACTCACTTCCCTCAATAACATTACCACCACTAGCACTACACCACCACCACCACATCTTACTCTCCTCCTCCTTGTCAAAACCACAACCAATTCTGTGTGTGTGTGTGTGTGTGTGTGTGTTAACCCTCAGACAAACAAGGTGGAACATCAGGAAACTCTAAAGCAAAGGACAAGGCCAAGGCAAAAGTGAAATAGAAGACGAAGGTGCGCCAAGAAAAAGCACAAGTCAATACTTTTGTAAAAAAAGTGCAAGGTGCACCATGATTTATTTTAAGAGTGCTGGGCTCCCACCCATGCAAATTGTAAAGGTAGATGGGCGGTAGGAAGGAAGCTAGGAAGATAGGAGGACAATGAAAAAAAGAGCCTAGGCTATGACCGGCCATATAAAAAGGAGATGACCACCCAAATGGGATTGATGGCTTTGTATATAAAGTTCAAAAGATGAATGAGAGCTCATTCTTGGGTATGTGGCAAAAAGCTTCTTCTTCTTCTTCTTCTCTTCTCTTGTCTTGTGAGCGCTTGAGTGAGGGAGTGAGGGAGTGTGTGAGAGTGAGGGAGTGAGTGTGTGAGAGTGAGGGATCAAGGAGAAGAAGCTTCCCATCTCCTCTCTTCATCTTCTTCTCTTCACTTCTCTTCTCTTGTCTCATGCGGCTATGGAGGATGGAGCTTGATAGAGAGGGATTGAGGTTGCTTGAGCTTGCTTCAAGGATTGTGGAGCTACCGTCATGCAAGAGAGAGGAAGGTACTCGATTGAGCATCAAGGTAAGCTCACTATGTCCCATGGGTAGGGATAGCACATAGGCTATGTGAGAGGTAGCCATGGCCGCTTGGCTTGAAATGCTTGACCAATAAGCAATCCGTAGGTCTCGCGGGTTGAGCTAGAGAGCTCCCTTCATTTTGGTTTTGTTGTCGAGACCGACTGATTCAAGCGTTGATCGCCGCGCGCTTTGAATCGAGCATGGAAGTAGGGTTTCATCCCTGAACCAGTGCTTGAGGTAGATAGGAGATTTAGGCATCTTAATCTACAAAACAAGTAAGTATTTTGGGTTTCCAATGTGTAGATGAGTAGGTTGATGCAACCCAAGCATTGTCTTGTGATTTTTGTTTGCATTAAGGTGGGATAGGACCAAGAGATGAGAAAGCAATAGGGTTTTGCTATTGTAAACATGGCACAACCAAGAAAAGAGCTGGGAAAAGATGGGCTTCCAAGCCTAATGACTAAGGAGGGTGAGTTGGGAGGTAAGGATTGAGTAAGGTAGGTCCCTAAAATCCCAAGGATAGGGGGAAAGAGCTCATTTATGCACACTGAGAGTGAAAGAGAGCTTGAGAGAGAGAGAGTTGCAGTTCACAGAGAGATCATACCTGTTGATTTGGAGTTTTTCAGCCATACCAGGTAGATACAAACCTTCATGTTTGTGTATTTTCTTGATTTGGAAAGTCTTGCAGGTGGCCACAACCATTGCATGGAGAAATCAGCCAAAACGTGTTGCATTATGCCATCATGGACCAACGTGTCTTGGTCGCATTACGCCATCACGGACCAACGTGTCTTGGTCTGATTCCCAAAGTCGGGTAGTCGGGACCATCCGACTGGAAATTTCGAACCATCTGACTGGAAGAATCAAACCATTCAACTGCCAGGAGTCAGACCATTAAATCGTCCAGTCGAATACACTTGACAATCGAACCAACCCCTTTGGTCCGATTGGACCAACCGTCGATCGGACACCCAACTGTCCAATCAAACAATCTTCTCCAATCAGACCACATATCTAGTCAGAGACCCATTTTTCCAACCAGACGATCATTCAATCGAACCCATGTCAATCAGGCAGGCAAGGATCGTGGCATAGCAATCGAACCCAATAGGAATCGAACCAAGTTGTCTGATTCCTATCGGACCACCTTTAGTAGTCGGACCACCACATTTGGAACGAACTCTAAAATTCGGACCACCCAAAATCGGACCAGTTGGGCAGAAGACAGAGGAACTAGGAATATGACCACCCCCCAAGTTAGGACCAATTAGAACACATTCTCGAACACCCCTAGAGACCCGACCCAGCTCGCTGAAGCTACAAACTGGAGAAAACTGCAATTGAATAGTCTAGAAGCAGCCCTAACAGCTTGGCCAAGGGACCAACTTGACTTAGAGCTAGAGATTGACCTTTACCTAGTAACCCAACCTTGATATAGTGAAGAGGGAGTAGCATAGACTCCAGGAGCGACCAGAGACATTGCTTAGAGCCATACTAGGTCGTAGACAAGCCAAGGGGTAGCCATACTTGTAATATTGTTTTGTTTTGTTTTGTTTGCACACCCCACAATGATTTCTTTTACATAAGTGCTTCAGAAAGATGGAAAGCCTGAATTTGCACTGTGCACAATAGAGTACCCAGCACACTGAGTGTACATAAGTTGAGGATTGTTTTCAATAACAAGGAACACACTCACATGTAATAACTCGAAGGAACCTACCAGTAGGAGGAGACCCCAAAACATAGATGGGTATCTTAGAGCCCCATTAATAGGACCTGAGAAGATGGCAAGGGGACTGAAAGGACAACAAGATTGAGGGCAAGGCACTACCAAAGTTGCTCGGATTGATTGACGACCTCGTGGAGCAGAAAGCAGGAATGATGTCAAGAGCAAACGTAGACCGGGAAGACGATCAACTGGATGTGGGTGAATTCCAAGTCAGGGTCCAAGACATGGTCAATGAATACAACCTACTGACCAAAACAGTAATCCACGGTAGACCAGTAGAGGAGGTAGTGGCAAGCCTAGAGGAAGAAAGGAAAGCAGTTAGGAAAGTGTTGTAGGGCATAGCGACCTACAACCACGATTAGAGAGCTAGGAAGCTGCAGCAAGATGTAGATGTGCACGAAGTTTTATGCATGCTAGCCTTAGCTAGAAAAAGTAAGGCGGGACCAAAAGTGGAGAGAGAGAGTGCGCGAGAGGAAAATCTCACATTGAGTGATCTTGTGACCAAGTGGCTCATGGACAATACGGCTACCGAACAGAGTGCAACAACACTAGCAACCTCTCTACTCTCAGGCTTAGGAATTACTCAAGGGGCAAAGAGCCAATCAAAAATCCCTGCACTAGCTAAGCAGTTGGACAAGTACCAGTTTAGTAGCGACCCATATAGTTCGTAGAGCAATTCGAGCAAGTTTGTGAGTCCAACAGTCTCACAGACCTTGCACAACACTCTCAGGCATTTGGGCTTTACTTAGGCGATAAAGGTAGGATGTGGTATACTAGCTTAGACGTGGCGGAGCGAGCGAACTTTTCCTACCTAAAAGATCTCTTCATTAAGAGATTCTCGAAAGCGGGGTACTCTGACAACCTCATAGTCTGACTAATGAACATTAGTCAAAAGAACAAGGAGGACATAAGAGACTACATCACTCACATGCGCAGCCTCTTCAAGAGAATCCCTACAAATGAGTGACCCAATGAAAGAGCGATATCCACCATGTTCATAAACGGAATCCGCAGCGAGGAGTTGTGCAATTCTTTAACGAGTAACTCTAGCTTGCTAGGGTCTTTGATGAAGCAATTATGGTGGATGACAAGCTAAGAGAGAAGCTCTCGAAGTTTGAACCGTGACAACTCTAGTCAAAGGACCTCAGAGAGGTCTAGAAGCTCTAGTGAGGGATCAACCCCTAGCACGCAGGACAAAGGGAAGAGTGTAGATCAAGGCCAGGAGCTAGCCAAGGTGAGGATGGAGCTAGCATGACTACAAGAACTGGTGAGGAGACCAGCGTAACCACACATCCAATGCGTGCATTGTGGTGTCAACCACTTCCCAATCGAGTGCCAAAATCCTAGATCTAGGCCTTGCACGAACTGTGGAAGATTCAACCACGATGTTATGCATTGTAGGTTGCCTAGGAGATCCCCCTATGTTTAGTAGTACACCCCGTCATTGTCATACTTGGGGAATAGGCCACCAAAATTCTTTGAAAGAGGAGCCCAGTTGGCACTTCCAACACCACATGATGCAAAACCCATCATCCCTAGGATGGAGATCAACCTGACAGTCATACCCAAGCCACCATGACCCTACGTGACCCATTCATTGAGTGATGCTCCAGTTCATTATGTGGAGGAGCCTAACGAAGATGAAGGCTATGTAAACCCTTATGTCTCATACGACAAAGAGGGCAATCCAGTCCTGATGGACTATCAACTAGTACCAGTGATGGTGTTAGGTAGAGGTAGGGGAAGAGGATTTGCATGGCTAACCCAAGATCCAATATCGTGTTGGACTTGCGGTCACTTGAGCAATATCTCATCACACTGTCCAGAGAGAGAACAAGTGAATAAGGAAAAATCCGACCTCAGATGTGTCAAGTGCGGCGTCACTCATCTCTTTGCTAATTGCCCTAGATGGAAGCCATCCCCTAGCTCGGAAATCATACCACTAGTGCCCTTGGGGCCATTTGGAGTCGAGACATTTGACAGTGAGGACACACCCATCCCCTTGCATATCATGACCAGAGCACAGACGAAGCAGGCATGCATATCACTGCCAGGGCCCATCAATTTAGATGTAGCCTCAATAGGAAAGAAGATCTGAAGGAGAAGGAAAAAAAAAACTGACGCAAAGGTCACGCTTAAGATTGAGGATGCGACAACGCTAGTGATTGGCAAGAAGGTCACAAATGCAAAGGCAGAGACCACCACTCCAAAGATGGCAGAGAAAGGGAGTGCCAAGGTAGGGGAGTATCTCCATCCTAGGCGCCAACTCGAGGCAATAGCCAAAGTCAAGGAGTGGGTAAAGGAATCCCAAGAGCACCTCAAGGACATTGAGCCTATCTTAGAGGAAAAGATTGAGGACCTCTCTGTTGTGAGCATGCCAATCTCACCTGCACAACCAAGGTCAAGAGATGCACCCATGCCACAGGCGGTGCCACCTAGGCCAAGTTTAGATACCACGGGCCAACCAGTCAGCCAAGACCAATGGCCAAGAAGCATGAACCTAGGAGAGAGGCAAGGAACTGGCAATCTCCTCGCCACATTAATGACCACCCCAATGACTTTGAGTTTAAGAGACCTGCTCAGACAGCACCCCACGCTATGGCAAGAGTTGAAACATTAGGTAGAAGAGCCAATGGAGCATGTTGTCGCTGATTGGCAAGATCATGATGCAATCACGCATATACTTAGCTTGATGTGGCACTCAATGCCGAAGTCACTACATGTTAACACCTTTTGGGAACGCGTTGAGATGCACACAGTTTTGCCTATCCTAGCCCTAGGAGACGTAACATGGAAGGAAATCATAGATGCTGGGGCAAGAGTGAGTGTGTTGAGCCACACTATGTTCCAAGCTTGGGGAAACCCGCCTATCGAAACCACTAGGTTCACTATCACCCTAGCCAATGGAAATGAAAGTAAGGCCATTTTGAATCTTGAAGAATTGGCCAGTGAAGATCGCGGGTGTCCAGTTCTCTATGAACTTCCAGCACCACCATACATGAACATCACAGCCACTGCCCAGTGCACGCATGCATTTGATGCCATGATCGATGAGGGAGCTGACTTCAATGTCTTGACTGACGCTCATTGGACCCTCATTGGTCAACCACTGTTACAAACCACCAACGCTAAACTCAGTCCATTCATGGGCAAGTCATATGCACTCCTAGGGAAGTGCAAGATTGCAGTCTCTATTGAGTCTGAGAGCCTATCAGTCATATTCTATGTTTGGCAAACACAAAGGATGCATGTCGTTGTTAGGACACACTTTCAATAAACAAGCACAGTGCAACGTAGATTATGATCTATAGCGTATTCACCTTGCCATTGGTAATGTTCAAATCATGACAGCTTTCAGCAAGGGTAGCGAGGCTCCACCCAAGCCTGCTATGCCACCGATAGAGCTACCTAGGACCAAGCCTAGCGAGGGGGGTCATGGGTCATCACAACACACCCCGACTACAAAACCATTGTCAATCAAGGCCATCCCCAAAGTCACAGTGCCCGCCCTTAAATGGGCGCCAAAGCACCGAAAGTGACCTACTCGTAGCCAGTGAACACAACCCTGTAGGGCTAACAACTATCATTCGAAACCTAAGAGACCGACCCAATGTTATCGATGTAGGCACACAATCAAGCCATGATGGATCCCCAAAGATCTGTTGTGAGCCCAAGAATACTACGAAGGCAACACCTAGATATGGGTTCCCAAGAAGGGAAATCCCAGAAGCATAGCCCAACCACGACCATCGCTCACCACCCCACCCCCACATAGCCACACTCCCGCTAAGGCAGTGAACACCCAGGAAATCTAAGTTGCAAAGCCTACAGAACCCGTGATGGTTTTGGTCAAAAAACCCCAACCAATCTATCGACCCAAACAGCATCTTGATACTTTGGAATCATCTAAGTCTAGAGAGCTTGGCACCCTAGTAACTGCGCAAGAGGAAGGCAACGCACCATCTATGGCATTGGAGCCACCCTTAGTACCCCAAAGCAACACTAGACACATGGATCTGACTACGGAGATACCCTTAGACACACCATGGTCAAGTCCATTGCCACTAGAACCATCATTGTCTAGCCCAATTCCACCCCAACCACCAGCAAGTCTTAGGTCTTCCTACGAGTGACGTACATTTCTATTGATTGCCAAGGACCTTGTTGAGAATACGGGAGATGACTTGGTGACTTGCATCAAGCTTTTGGATAACACCTTCACCACATTCGCTAGGAGCTACGAAAGACTTAACCTTGGCTTGCTTGATGAACCCCTTGCCTCTGAGGTTCATTCCTTACCCTGCACTTGGGAAGAATACGAGTTCATGATCATAGCATACCCCAAGGTCTCAAATGAGTTGATTGATAATGGTGAAATCTCAAAAGAGCATGCATTCATCAGATGACTAATAACCTCATACCACAAGCCCCAAAGGCCTGCATCACCCATTGAGCTTGAGGAACTCACTTGTCTCGCTGACTCTAACACATCATTCTCACAAAATTGGTGTAACCTATGTCTCCAATGGGAGAAACAAGGTTGCCAAATAATGACTAATGCTGAGCAGCGACATGCCATCAAAACAACTGAGTATGACTCAACTTACGTAGCACCAACCTCGTTTAGGGTCTTGGCCACCACTCAATCCAAACACCTAGATGACTAGGTCTTAGCCCATCCTTACATTGATCATATCCTTACAGAAAAAGAGCTACATGTGGCTAGTCGCATCAACTCGAATGATTTTCTAACCGATGTCCTAATTTACATTACCCAAATATGTGTTAGTCCTCATAATCTCGATCGTCATGCCCACTTGGAATACAACCCTAATTTCTACGATTGGCTTATGCCAAAGTAGATAGCACCCTACGGTGCTCAAATGTCTTGCCTCTCCCATGTCCAACCCTAGGGAGGATTCTTCCCATTCCCAAGGGGAGAGGGGGTAAAGGTGAAGAAAGGTGAAATAAAGGAAAAGTGTCATAAGATCTTGGAAATGAATAGAGCTATTCAAGGGGAAATTCCTTTTGTTGCTTAAAACATGTTCTTCTTGCCATAAAAGCATGATCATGTCCTATTTATTTTCTAGCAAGAAAATGTCTTAGGAATACTAATGGTGAACCATGATATATGACACAAACCTAAAATGGTAGGGCAACATAAAGGCAGCAACCTTCCGTTCACGTAGGAAGAGCAAGCTAAGTATGGCATGACGGTAGAAACGAGGGGCTACAGCCAGCTCACATTCAAGCATGCTGTGAACCTAGAGGACGTCGTCATGGAAGAGCCACCCGTCAAACAACTCGTGGACCAGTGCAACCTACAAAAGTACGTAGAAAAGATTGGGCAGGAGGTTAACTATGAAAAATGCGCAGAGCTTCTGAGGAGCTTCAATGCCGAAAGGAAGCATGGTATGGTGAGGATCAGGAAAGGGGAAGAATCCCACCAAGTAGAGGTCGAATTGAGCCTTGAGGTGGTGGAGAAGGCCCTAGGCTTAACTAATAGGACCGAGCAATGCCCAAAGAGGGACGTGTACAGCATGCTAGGGATGAACAAGGCTGCCATATGCACAGTGGATGGGATAAGTTTAGCAAATATTCCAAACCCTAAGATCAAGCTGTAAGCAAAGATGGTCCATACTCTCTTCTCCAGTCAAAGGTACAATGCCCTTATGAGCAGAATCGGGGTGCCGTTGTTGGAGAGCATCATAGCAGGATCCCCAGACGAAATGGATTGGAATGCCATCTGTGCAAAACTATTGAAAGCTCAGTGAAAGCTTTGACCAGTGGTAGAACGATAGGAGGAGGAGAATCCCCGACCTCCACAACAAGATCAGCTCGAAAGAAGTCCTCCTCCAAAGAATCCATCATCAGGTTCGGTGGGATCCTAACAGCCATCATCTAGGAGGCCTTGAAGGACACAGAGGAAGGTGGAGAGGGAGTAGGGAAAATCCCTGCCGATGCCTCACCACAAACAGGTGCAGTCAAGCGAAAGGACTATAAGTGATAAGGAAGAGCAGGAGACACAAACTGGCCAAGGAGAGCCAAAGGCACAAACGAAGGAAACCCCATCAAAGCTATAGAAGGAGATAAAAGAAACAATGACAAGGGAGGAATGTGCCGAGTTGAGGAAGGCCCAAAAAGAGTCCAGGAGGACCAAAGATGAGAGAAAGAGAAGATCCGAGAAAGAGGCAAAAGAGCTAAGGAGAAAGGAAGATGAAGACATGGCGGAGGCCATGCACAGGTATGTAGGGGAGACCCATGGCTCCATAGGAATAACCACCTTGAGCCCACGGCACAAAGGCAAACCAAGCAGAAGTGCTAAAGTAGTCCCAGTCGTTGTGGGGAAGGGCAAGGCCCCATTGCATTCACTCCCTCCAACTCTCACACCTCAGACCGCCACCACCACTTCCACCACACATGAGCCAGTGTCTACCATGGACACCACTTAGCTTATATCCATGATGCAGTTCATGGTCATGAAAATACAAGTAATGGCGCCAGGGGCAAGAGCCAAAAGGTTGCCTGTGGCGAATGCCAAGTCCAGGCAGGATCCAAAGTGGAAAAAGCTAGAAGCATCCACCACAACACTGCCAATGATTCCCGTAGCTACGGACTATGAGACCTATGTGGCTGAACTCCTAGCCCAACCAGAGAGGGCCAAGGAAGAGAAGAAGGCCGCTGATGTGGAGCTAGAGGCCGGAAGAGAGGTTGTCGCATCCCTACAACTAGAGATGACACGGCAAGCCTCTGAGCATAAGAAAGAAATTTAGAGCTTCAAAGAGTAACTCAATGCCCAAGGAAAGAAGGCTCAAGAAAATGAAGATCGCCTAAGGCAAAGACTAGACGATGAATCCCAAGACTTGGCGGTGGAGCAATGGGACCACAAGTGGCTCATCTAGCAATATGCTGAGCTCTAGCAACGAATGGCATGGGTGGAAGCTATGCATGCAGAACTACAAGGAACCCCGCAATAAGGAGACCAGGCAGAAGGACACCAAGAACAAGAGGATGCCCTAATATTCCAACTCATTATCATCACACAATGGAGGTGGGAGCCCGCAGACTACTAGCAGGACAAGGTCTATTAGGTTCCCAAAACCGTCCAAGGCTATAAGGCACAGCCGAAGTGGCAAAGGAGGATTTGGGACACCAATTTTGATACATGGATGGCTTTCTACAGCACGCTACAAGAACCCGTCTACATGCCCTACCCTCGCAGACACGAAGTGGATCACGATAGGAGGGTGCATAGCAAGTATGACTTTTCGAAGATCTGTAATGTCAATGTAGCAACTCCCAAGGAATACATGACCTTTAGAGTAGGGGACTTGCGTCCTTCTATTAATCGCTTCCTCAAGTATTTCTCTTCCTGCCCAGACCCAACCTTCATAACCACTTGTAATTACCTGAGGATCATTAGGTTTCTGCTTAAACAAAAGCCAGTAGCTAAGGAATCCCACCTCCCCCCACTCTTTTTTTACATTAACCTAGGAATAGATAGGTGTGCTATGGCTAGGCTCATGATGAGGGCAACCCTGCTTCCCTCGTTTTGCATGAGGATCCTTGAAGACATGAATGATAACCGTGTTACAAGGTGCAACCACCCTTTTTTGTCAACCACACCTCTCAATGTGAGGGCTAACATCAAGGAATACTTGCAGAGCCACGCCTTCTTGACTAAATCCCTAAGACCACCTCGCCACTCGTCTGAGGAAGATCAGGGTAGAGTTTAAGAGCACCCCTGTTATCCCAAAAAAAAAAGCGCTTTGCACATCACAAATCACTGCACCTAGTGTATTAATACCTAGCCCACCCCCCGCAACACATACTTAGGGCACAACAAGGGCAAGACACACCTAGGGAGGTACCACTCGCCTATGGTTAGACATGTCACCCTAAGCTCCATGTACCGCACCCTCCCTCCACACCAACTGGATCCTCAAGTGTGGGACACCACCAAGGGCTTGCCCAAGGTAGACCTATCTCCCAGTTCCACAAGCATCGCACCACACACTCCATAGTAAGGCATACAAACCCTAGGTAGTGCACCTTTTCTTTCCAAGTACACATCAAGGCCCCACCACCAGCTTTAGGGACCCCATCATCCATGCAATGCACTTCCAGGCAAAAGCACAACCAAGCAAGGCACAAATGCAACATCCACAATCAGAAAGTGCATGAAGAAGCTCCTTTGGAACAGCGCAGACGAACTTAGCCTCCATGGATGGTCAGGATCCGGCTAACACCATCTTAAATTTCAAAGAAGGATCTGTCCACCAGCCATCCTCCAAGCATGGATCCATCTAATACCATTTTGAATTTCAACGTTGGACCCATACCTCACCATCCCTTCAAATACCAGGGCTCATTCCACCCTCAAGAACCTTCTAATTCTAGATATCCCTCCAATTCACCCTCAACAGGATATGACAACAGCCTCAAGAAGCCCTTGGCCACCCAGCACCACCATCCCTCTCACCACCAACAAGTGCCATGGGACTGGCACTCGTCTAGGAGGGGGTAATGTTAACCCTTAGACGAACAAGGTGGAACATCAGGAAAATCTAAAGCAGAGGACAAGGCCGAGGTAAAAGTGAAACAAAAAATGAAGGCACGCCAAGAAAAAGCACAAGTCAATACTTTTGTAAAAAAAAATTGCAAGGCATACCATGATTTATTTTAAGAGTGCCGGCGAGCTCCCACCCGTGCAAATTGTAAAGGTTGATGGGCGGTAGAAAGGAAGCTAGGAAGATAGGAGGACCATGAAAAAAAGGGCCTACTAGGCTATGACCGGCCATGTAAAAAGGGGATGACCGTCCAAATGGGATTGAGGGCTTTGTATATAAAGTTCAAAAGATGAAGGAGAGCTCATTCTTGGGTGTGTGGCAAAAAGCTTCTTTTTCTTCTTCTCTTCTCTTGTCTTCTTGTGAGCGCTTGAGTGAGGGAGTGTAAGAGAGTGAGGGAGTGAGTGTGTGAGAGTGAGGGATCAAGGAGAAGAAGCTCCCCATCTACTCTCTTCATCTTCTTCTCTTCACTTCTCTTCTCTTGTCTCGTGCGGCTATGGAGAATGGAGCTTGATGGAGAGGGATTGAGGTTGCTTGAGCTTGTATCTCAAGGATCGTGGAGCTACCGACGTGCAAGAGAGAGGAAGGTACTCAATCGAACATCAAGGTAATCTCACTACACCCCATGGGTAGGGATAGTGCGTCAGCGATGTGAGAGGTACCTATGGTCACTCGTCTTGAAACGCTTGACCAATAAGCAATCTGTAGGTCTCGGGGGTTGAGCTAGAGAGCTCCCTTCACTCTCTCTCTCTCTCTCTCTAACTCACTCACTCACTCACTCACTCACTCACACACACACACACACACACACACTCTCCTCTCTCTCTCTCTCTCTCTCTCTCTCTCTCTCTCTCTCTCTCTCTCTCGGAGACCCACAACATAGATCTCCCTCTTCTCCTTCCCCTCAATAACACCCTCTCTCTCTATATCTCTCTCTTTCTCTTCTTTACCCCCAACTCTCTCTCTCTCTCTCAACACTAGTAGTTCTCTCTCCTTAATTGTTTTACATCACTACATTAAGTTTATGTGATTATTTTTTATAACATTATCACAAATTTAGTAATTGAATTACACATACACAAGTGATATCACATTTTGTATACATTCATATTCCCCCTCTCTCAATTATTTGCTTATATGTTATAATTACATCATGATGTATTTCTCTAGCAAAGTTTGCAATATCCCCTTCGCCAATTACCCATGCATGAACCTATCATTCATAGTTCTATTACACATAGAGAACACATCAATAAGATACCATTGCAAATATATTTCTATAGAAGGATACCAAGTTATGGAGAGAAGTCTCCATGATGCTAACTTGCATGACTTTTAAGACTCAATATCATCATCTAGTTTGAGATTCTCTTTATCTCCTATGTGAATGAGAAGAACAAATATTTATCCACTTGAATGTTGTAGTACTTTCCTTATTAAAAATAACACACACACACACACACACACACACACACACAATTTATGTGACTTTATAATTATCTATGTAAGGGGACATGAAATTATTTTTGTTGAATAGGGATTGCCAGCAACACCTTCTCGACGAGAGAGAGAGAGAGAGAGAGAGAGAGGGCGCTTTGAATCACAAGTCCCCTTCATCATCTCTCTAAGGGGACGTGAATTTTTTTGTCACCAGACAGGGGTTGCCGGCAACCCCTTCTCGATGCAAACAAAATTCACAAGTTAGCTCCATCTATCTGAGGGAACTTATGGAAAATTTTTTGGTTGAGAAGGGGTTGTTGACAACTCTATGTTCAGTGAAAAAAAAGTTTTAGAGAGGACTTGTGAAAAAAAAATCACTAAGAAGGGATTGCCGACAACCCCTTGTTCGGTAATTTTTTTTTTCAAAAGTCCCATTAAAGAAATGATAGAGAAGACTTGTGGAAAAAAATTTCATCTTGAGAGGCCTTCTCGACCAAAAAAAAGAAGTAAAAGTATCTCTCTCTCTCTCTCTCTCTCTCTCTATATATATATATATATATATATATCTCTCTTGCTCTCTCTCTCTCTCTCTCTCATTTATCTCACTTTCTCCTTCCCTCATTCGTCTCTATCTCTCTCTCCCCCTCTCTTTATATTTTTATTTAGTAATTAACTTAAAAATGATTAGTAATTAAGTTATTAACTAAGTAATACATGTGTGTATGTATCTATCTCTCTATGTGTATGTGTATGTGTTTGTACATGGCCCTTATCTTCATTTCTCACTACGTGTATCTCTTGCAACTCTCTCTCTCTCTCTCTCTCTCTCTCTCTCTCTCTCTCTCTCTCTCTCTCTCTCTCTCTCTCTCTCTCTCTCTCTCTCTCTCTCTCTCTCTCTCTCGTCAATAGAGAAAGATAGAAGATATATATATATATATAAATTTTCAATATAAGAGAAGAGGAGAGGGAAGTTTTAAAATAATGTTTGATGAGAGAGAAGAGATAAAAAATAATTACTAACTAGGAATGTCAAATTATGTATATATTTATGATATGTTTTAATATGAGACATAGTAGATTGAGATTTTTTTAATGAACTATATTGAAATGTTTGAACTTTATGAACAAAAAGTAGTCCTCACTTTTGGGACATTTTTTTCTCCTAACATAGAAAACTAATAATTAACATAACATATAATGGCTAATGTCTTTTGCATTGTGTATTTGGAAAAATTAAAGACATTATCAAATATTTTAAAAAAGCATTATACTATTGAAATTATAATCAAAATGTGACTTTTTCATCTAATTGTACTTGGACCAAAAACTTTTAAATAGAGAAAGTTAATCTTAAGTTAGAGAGAGAGAGAGAGAGATAGAGAATGTGTATGTGTATTTTGATAAAGGTCCAAAGTTATTAATGTAAGAGAAGCCCAAACGTAGTATTGTAGTATTATATGAGAGAGTTGCTATAATTGTTTTAAGTCATATATATATATATATATATATATATATATATATATATATAGAGAGAGAGAGAGAGAGAGAGAGGGCCTACCCAATCAATGTCAACTTGAATGCTCTTCAAATCCTAAATGAAACCTTAGACCATTTTAGACCCATCAATCTTGAGTTGAAGCCCTTTGCAAATTAGAAGGTCTAACCATGAAAGGTCCTCCCACATGCCACATGGAATCTTGCTCTAAATTATCTAGAATTTAAGCACAACAACCTATGGATGACTTTAGTCCATACATTTAAAACTTAAGAAATAATCTCCTAGATTTATCCTTGAGGTGTTCAATCCCAAGGCCTCCTTCTGCTCTCTCGACTATAACTAGATCCCACAAG